>NC_066887.1:34479879-34574879 GCF_022985175.1 Labeo rohita
GTTCGCGAGGCACTGATACGACTTGCAGTTCGCCGGCTGAGGGCCACATGACTTACACACACTGTGCGTTTTGGCTGTGTGGAGCAGAGCTGATGCACCTGAGAGACACAAACAGAGCTGAGATCAGAAAGTATTGAGATACTATTATAGCTTTTATTAATATTTTGAATTTGTTTTTATTTTTATATTTTCTTTTTTTAGCTGTAGTTAAACTTTTAGCAATGTGTATTTACTTTAGCAATGTGTATAAACTTTTTTTTTTTGAATGTGTATTTTTTAATTTTAAGTTAAACTATATGAAATCAGAAATAAAATAGCTGAAATTATTTTTTATTATAACTTTTTATATATATATTTTTTTTTAATTAACTATAATAACCCTGGATCAGACAATAAGTACAGGTGGATCTCAATAAATTGGAATGTCATGGAAAAGTTCATTGATTTCAGTAATTCAACTCAAATTGTGAAACTTGTGTATTAAATAAATTCAGTGTACACAGACTGAAGTAGTTTAAGTCTTTGGTTCTTTTAACAAAAACCCACCAATTCACTATCTCAACAAATTAGAATATGGTGACATGCCAATCAGCTAATCAACTCAAAACACCTTTGAGCCTTCAAAATTGACAGTTTGCTTCACTAGGCTACACAATCATGGGGAAGACTGCTGATTTGACAGTTATCTAGAACACAATCATTGACACCCTTCACAAGGAGGGTAAGCCACAAACATTCATTGCTAAAGAAGCTGGCTGTTCACAGAGTGCTGCATCCAAGCATGTTAACAGAAAGTTGAGTGGAAAAAAAAAATGATGCACAACCAACCAAGAGAACTGCAGCCTTGAGAGGCTTGTCAAGCAAAATCGATGAGCTAAGGAGAAGAAATGGACTGTTGCCCAGTGGTCCAAAGTCCTCTTTTCAGATGAGAGCAAGTTTTGTATTTCATTTGGAAACCAAGGTCCTAGAGTCTGGAGGAAGGGTGGAGAAACTCATAGCCCAAGTTGCTTGAAGTCCAGTGTTAAGTTTCCACAGTCTGTGATGATTTGGGGTGCAGTGTCATCTGCTGATGTTGGTCCAGTGTATTTTTTGAAAACCAAAGTCACTGCACCTGTTTACCAAGAAATTTTAGAGCACTTCATGCTATCATATGCTGACCAACTTTTTAAACATGCTGATTTCATTTTCCAGCAGGATTTGGTACCTGCCCACACTGCCAAAAGCACCAAAAGTTGGTTAAATGACCATGGTGTTGGTGTGCTTGACCGGCCAGCAAACTCACACAGAGAATCTATGGAGTATCGTCAAGAGGAAAATGAGAAACAAGAGACCAAAAAATGCAGATGAGCTGAAGGCCACTGTCAAAGAAACCTGGGCTTCCATACCACCTCAGCAGTGCCACAGACTGATCACCTCCATGCCACGCCGAATTGAGGCAGTAATTAAAGCAACACGGGCCCCTACCAAGTACTGAGTACATATAACAGTAAATAAACCTATTTTTCTAGAAGGCCAACAATACATTAAAAATGTTTTTTATTGGTCTTATGAAGTATTCAATTTGTTGAGATAGTGAACTGGTGGGTTTTCCATAAATGTGACGCAAAATCATCACAGTTCAAAGAACCAAAGACTTAAACTTCTTAAGTCTGTGTGCACTGAATTTATTTAATACACAAGTTTCACAATTTCAGTTGAATTACTGAAATAAATGAACTTTTCCATGACATTCTAATTTATTGAGATGCACCTGTATTGTGTTTATTTGTGGTTAGTTAGCAGATGATGTTGATAGTTAATGTGATTTGTCAAAAACTGACTACATAAATCCACTGAAAATCACCAAAACACCAGCTGACTCACAGACATTATGCACACTGCAAAGTGACGTTAGTTTGGACTCCAAACACATGTGCTAATTAAAAAGACATTTTCTACAGCAACAAGCTTCTCAGGATCTGATGACGTAACCGTCTCAACATTCGCCTGAATTCGGCTTCAGCCTGCCAGGAAAATAAACGCAAACACATGCTGCGTCACCATTTGCTGTGTTAAATGGACGCTGAGCTTTGGGAAATGAGATATTGGGATTGTCAGGATCTCTTAAAGGCAACCACAGATTTTTTTTTTTATTTAATTTTTGAAATTGAGATTATTTTTTGAAATTGAGATTAAGCTGAATAAATAAGTTTACCATTGATGTATGGTTTGTTAGAATACGACAATATTTGGCCGAGATGCAACTATTGGAAAACCTGAAATCTGAGAGTGCCAAAAAAAAAAAAAAAAAAAAAATCTAAATATTGAGAAAATCACCTCTAAAGTTGTCCAAATTAACTTCTTTGCAATGCATAGTACTAATCAAAAATTAAGTTTTGATACAGTTACGGTAGTAAATTTACAAAATATCTTCATGGAACATGATCTTTACTTAATATCCTTTTGGCATAAAAGAAAAATCTATAATTTTGACCCAGTGTATTTTTGGCTATTTCTACAAATATACCCGTGCTACTTATGACTGGTTTTGTGGTCCAGGGTCACCTACATACAGTTATTAGCATTATATTTTAATAGAATTCATTATATCATTATTTTATTGTTTTATTTGTATCTTCATTTTGTATTAATATTTTTTAATATATTTACTTTTATATTTTCTGTTTTTTAAAAAACACATCTATGTAGTTTTTATTTCTTTTTATATTTAATTTTTAGTTAATTTAATACATCAAGTTAAACTAAATGAAAACAAGAAAATGTAAAATGTATTTATTATACATTTTATATAATAATAAATAATTCTATTTATTCTAATAATAATTCTAATAATTCCATTATTTATTGTTTTATCTGTATCATCACTTTATATTAATATTTTTAATGCATTTATTTTTATGTTTTCAGATTTTTAAAAACGCCTATGTTGTTTTTATTTTATTTAATTTTTAGTTAATGCAATACATCAAGTTAAACTAAATGAACTATTTTTAATGTTTTTATTTTTATATTTTCAGATTTAAAAAAATGTCTATATAGTTATTTAATTTTTAGTTAATTTAATACATCAAGTTAAACTAAACAAGATAAATGTTTAATTTGTTATTACATAATTTATACAATAATAAATAATTATATTTATTATTATTTATTATTTATTTTTTTTTTTTTTGATTTTACTATTTAATTAATTTAGATACTAATAAATAATTATATTTATTTTATTCATTATGTATTTATCATTAATTAAATTACTATATATTTTTATGGTTTTCCATTTAGTTAACCATAATATTTATTTTCAGATAGGCCAACCCTTATTTTATTATGGCACCACAATACTACATACTACAATAATACATACTAGTTAATAGTTAAATTGTGTTAAATATTCGAACAAGATCCCACAGTAATGTAATATAGTTCTACTGTGGTACCAACTTAGTCACAAAATATTAGCATGTGTTTAAAGCATATTTCACACGACTTTAGTATCACGTCACAGTGCATTTAGGAAATAAAAACATGAACTACTACTAATCAGACAACAGGAACAAAATTGGATTAGCCTAGTTCCAAACACACACACACACACCCACCCACCCACGAGGAAACGTGTGTCAGACTCGTGTTGTCTGAAAGTTTTAGACACTGAAGAGGAACTAATAATTAATACATTTACACCCCATAAACACTGAGCTTGACGCGACGCGACTCGCTAACGCTCCGGTGAAACGCTCGCGCTCACTGATCATAGCGGCGTCAGCGCGTCGCGTCGCGTCGTAGTAACGAGACTGAAGCGGAAACTCACCAGACATCAGATACACGAGAAGAACCGATCCAAAACCGATCGCACCGAACCGCTCCATGACACGCTCAATCGCGTTTGACCCCGGATCGATGCTCTTATATCGGCTCGAGCCTCATTCTCCTCCCTCATCTGAGAGGAAGCGCGCGGAGATGGACGTGAGTCACAATTGAGACAGGAAATGCTCATGAAGAACAAGCGCTGAGGGAGGAGGAAGCGCCTCTTTTCCTGCTTTACTTTCTCAAAACTGCTACTGCGTCTGTGTCAAAACATACTGCGCTCACTCACTAGACAACACCTCAGGACAGCTCTAAAGCTGGTCAGCAGCCTACATAGACAGCATTACTGGGCATTATTCTCAAAACCTAACAAGTTGCCTACATAGACAACATTTTAAGACATCTCAAGTGAGTTTACTATTTGTATCATATTCTTAAAACCTACAAGTTGCCTACCTAAACAACATTTCTGGGTGTCAGTCTCAAAACCTAGAGAGTTTCCCACACAGACAGCACTTTTAGGCATCATCATAACCTAATGTGTTTCTTACATAGACAGCATTTCTGGCCATCACAGTCTCAAAACCTAGTGAGTTGCAAAACATTTCTGGCATTATAGTCTCAAAACCCACTGATTTATCTACATAGACAGCATTTATGTGCTGCATATTCTCAAAACCTAGTGATCTCCTAATAAGTTTTGGTTATGTAGGCAACTCACTAGGTTTTGACACTCTAGGCTTTGCCTCAACATGCTGTCTATGTAGGCAATCCAACAAGTTTTAAGAGTATGACAGCAAAAATGTTGTTTATGTAGGAAACTCACTGCCTATCAATTGTTTAAAATGCTATCTATTTAGAGTGCTTACCAGCATTTCTAAGCATTCTAGTATTAAGACCTAGTAAGTTTACATAGAAAACATTGTAGGCGTCCTATCTCAAACCTAAAGAGTTTCCACACAGACAGCACTTTTAGGCATCATCATTACCTAATGTGTTTCCTACATAGACAGCACGTCTGGCCATCATAGCCTCAAAACCTAGTGAGTTGCCTACATAGACAGCATTAATGGGCATTATTCTCAAAACCTAACGAGTTGCCTACATAGACAAGATTTTAAGGCATTTTCAGTGAGTTTACTATTTGTATCATATTCTCAAAGCCCAGAAGTTACCTATAAACATAATTTCTGGGTGTCAGTCTCAAATCCTAGAGTGTTTCCCACACAGACAGCACTTTTAGGCATCGTTGTCTCATAACCTAGTGTGTTTCTTACATAGACAGCATTTCTGGCCATCACAGTCTCAAAACCTAGTGAGTTGCAAAACATGTCTGGCATTACAGTCTCAAAATCCATCGATTTATCTATATATACCGCATTTATGTGCTTCATATTCTCAAAACCTAGTGATCTTATAACCTAATAAGTTTGGCTTTGTAGGCAACTCACTAGGTTTTGACGCTATGATGGCGGGAAATGCTGTTTATGTAAGAAACACTCTTTGAGACTATGATGTCTAAACATGCTGTCTCTGTAGGAAATCCAACAAGTTTTTAGAGTATGACACCAAAAATGTTGTTTCTGTAGGAAACTCACTGCCTATCAATTGTTTAAAATGCTATCTATTTAGGGTGCTTACCAGCATTTCTAAGCATTCTAGTATTAAGACCTAGTGAGTTTACATAGAAAACATTGTAGGCGTCCTATCTCAAACCTAAAGAGTTTCCACACAGACAGCACTTTTAGGCATCATTATTACCTAATGTGTTTCCTACATAGACAGCACGTCTGGCCATCATAGCCTCAAAACCTAGTGAGTTGCCTACATAGACAGCATATTATTTTAGGCATCGTTGTCCCATAACCTAATGTGTTTCTTACATAGACAGCATTTCTGGCCATCACAGTCTCAAAACCTAGTGAGTTGCAAAACATTTCTGGCATTACAGTCTCAAAACCCACTGATTTATCTACAAAGACAGCATTTATGTGCTTTATATTCTCAAAGCAACTCATTAGGTTTTGACGCTATGATGGCCAGAAATGCTGTCTATGTAGGAAATCCAGTAAGTTTTAGCAGTATAACAACTAAAATTGTGTTTATGTAGGAATCTCAATGCCCATCTAGTGCTAAAAAAAATACCATCTATTTAGGGTGCTTACCATCTTTGTGTCACATTCATGTCTGTAAATGTCATTGGTTTCTCCCATTGTCTCCCCCCGTCGTTCTGCTTACTTTGGTTTAGTCCTCATTATTGTCATCCCCTTCACCTGTCTGTAATTAGTCTCACCCTTTATAAGTCTGTTTGTATTCTGAGTTCTCTGTCGGTCCTTGATGTTGTTTGGTGTTCGTGGATGTTTCGCTGTGTTCCTGCCTGATTCGTATGAAGATTTATATTAAAGTTATTGTTTGTATCGTATCTCGTTTCCCGTCTCGTCCGTCCAGCACGACACGTAACAGAAGGACCAACTGAAACAGTTTTTTCCTGGCGTTTCCCTGCTTTATTTTCCGGTTTTTCCTCAGTGTTTGTTTTTTGTTTTTTCGTTATGGATAACCCCGCCATCCTGGAGCAGGGGAATCGCTCTCTCGTGGACCACATTAGAGACTTTGTGTACCTCGCACCACTGACGCACTACCCGGACAGCTGCCTTTGCACATTCTACCGAGCAGGACTTAACATCGCCACCAAAGCGCAGCTGTCCGGGGAGGGTCCACGAGAGAGCATCACTGACTACATCGAGTGGGTGCTGGTGTCCTGCAGAGCTTCGTTGGCCGCGGAGGATGACACCAGCCCCACTCAAGACCCAGAGCCTAGCCAACCAGCATCCCGACACGCGGAGTTTGAGCCCGAGCCCACCGCAGATGATGAGCCAGAGCCACGAGCGACAGAGCCAGAGATCGCCACAGAGCCAGAGCCCTACACGTCCGATCAGGTGCGAGAGCCGGCTACAGCTACCTCGACGGGGGAGTGCAACAGGGAGCAAGTGAGGGCTATGGAGAGCCCTGCCCACTGCACCACTGCACCACTGCACCACTGCTGGGGGTGAGCTGGAAGACAACTCTGGGGACTTGATTGACTTCTCTACTGAAGTTCTGGAAAATAATTCTGGGGATTTAATAGACTTCTTTACGGAAATATCTATCTGTCATGATATACCTGCCTGTATGGAATTCCCACCCACCCTCCCTCTTCTGCCTATGTCAACGTCTGTCTGGTCACCGCTGTCCCCTGACAGCCCATCTGCTCACCCTCAATCCACCACCTGTGCAGTGGGCTCGCCGCGGGTCTGCCAGCTTCCATCGGTGTCAGGGCTGGAGGATCCTTCATCTCCGCCTCCAGCCTCAGAGTCCAGAACTCCGCCTCGGCCCTCTGACCCTGCGGCTCCACCACGGCTCTCAACACCCTCGTCTCCATCGTCGCCCGTCGGTCCACCAGCTCCACCGGGCTCCCTCGTCTTTTCGGCTCCGCCCTGGTCGGTCGTCGTCCCTCCGTCACCTCAGGACTCTGTTCCTCCGGCTGCGCCTCGTCACTCCGTCCCACCAGCTCCTAAGGACTCCTCCCTCCCTCCGGCACAGCCTCCATCCTCTGTCGCTCCGGCTCCACCACGGACCTCCGGATCTCCGCCTACGCCTTGGTCGCCAGAGCCTAGGGCTCCGCCTTGGCCCTTCGGATCCTCTGTGTCGCCCTGGATCTTCGGCTCTCCGTCTCCGCCTCGGGCTCCTCCGCCAGCGGCTCCGCCTCCGTCGGTCGGCCCCCTGCCTGTTTCCTGCCTGTTCCTGCCTGATTCGTATGAAGATTTATATTAAAGTTATTGTTTGTATCGTATCTCGTTTCCCGTCTCGTCCGTCCAGCACGACACGTAACACTTTGGAGCCAAAACTCATTAGGTTACAAGATAATATAAGATAATATTGTGTCTATCTCCAGAGCTGGTAAGCACCCTAAATAGATAGGCAGTAAGTTTCCTAAACAACATTTTAGGCATCAGTCTCAAAACATATTGAATTTCCTACATAGACAGCATGTTTAGGCATCATAGTCTCAAAACCTGGAGAGTAGCCTACGTAGACAGCATTTCTAAGCATTCTAGTATCAAGACCTAATGAGTTGCCTACAATTTTTTTAGGCATCATACTCTCAAAGCCTAGTGAGTTTCCTACATAGACAGAATTTCTGGACATCTCAAATGCTATTGAGTTGCCTACACAAACAGCATATTATCTTATAACCTACTAAGTTTTGACTCATCTCCAAAGCTGGTAAGCACCCTAAATAGTTAGCATTTTTAGCAATAGATTTGCAGTGAGTTTCCTGCATAAACAAAATTAATGCATTTCTAAGCATTCTAGTGTCAAGACCTAGCGAGTTGACATGGACAGCATTTTAGGCATCATAGTCTCAAAACCTAGTGAGTATCCTACATAGACTGAATTTCTAGACATTATAGTATTAAAACCAAGTGTTTTATCTACATAGACGGCATTTATGTGCTACATATTCTCAAAACCAAGTGAGTTGCCTACATTTTTTAGGAGTCATATCTCAAAGCCTAGTGAGTTTCCTAGACAGCATTTCTGGACATTGTCTCAAAACCTATTGAGTTGCCTACATAGACAGCATATTATATTACAAACTAATGAGTTTTGGGTATGTCCAAAGTTGGTAAGCACCCTATATTACACCCTAAATGGCATTTTTAGCATAGGCAGTGAGTTTCCTACATAACATTTTAGGCGTTATACACTGTAAAAAACAAAAAACAGTTTGTTGAGTCAGCTTAAAATAATTTGTTACCCTGTTGCCTTAAAATTTTAAGTTCAATCAACTCAAATAAGTTCAATAAGTTATTTTTACTCAACTTGAAATGTTAAGTTGTAATAAGTGACAACTTGGATATTTGTATTTGTTAAACTTAAAAGCAAGGTAAGTAACGCAGCCCTAAAATTTTAAGTTGAATCAACTCAAGTATCTAAGTTGTCACTTAGTACAACTTAACATTTCAAGGTGAATAAACTTTTTTTGAGTTGACTGAACGAAGGTTTAAGGCAGCCAGGTAACAAATTATTTTAAGCTGACTCAACAAATTGCTTTTTACAGCGTACTTTTAAAAGATTGAATTTCTTACATAGACAGCATTTTAGCCATCATAGTCTCAGAACCTGGAGAGCTGCATACATACAAAACTTTTTAGGCATCATAGTCTCAAAACCTATTAAGTTTCCTATACATAGAATGCATTTCTGAGCACCATTGTCTCAAAACCTAGTGAGTTGCCTACATAAACAGCATAACCTATAAATTAGTTTGTGCCATCTCCAAAGCTGGTAAGCACACTAAATAGATAGCATTTTTAGCAATGGATAAGCAGTGAGTTTCCTTCATAACATTTCAGGCATCATAGTCTCAAAATTTATTGAATTCCCTATATAGACAGCATTTTTGGGCATCATAGTCTCAAAACGCATTTCAGGCATTATAGTATCAAAACCTATTGTTTTAACTACATAGACAGCATTTCTGTATTTCACAGTCTCAAGACCTAGTGAGTTGCCTACATAGAAAAAAAATTTAGGCATCATTGTCTCAAAACCTATTTAGTTGCCTACATAGACAACATATTATCTTATAACCTAATGAGTTTTGGGCATTTACAAAGCTAGTAAGCATCCTTAATAGATGGCATTTTCTATAGATAGCACTAGATAGGCAGTGAGTTTTCTACATAACATTTTAGGCATCATAGTCTCAAAAATGATTGAATTCCCTATATAGACAGCATTTTTAGGCATCATAGCCTCAAAACTTGGAGAGCTGCCTATATAGACAGCATTGCTGAGCATTCTGGTATCAAAACATAGTGCATTGCCTACATAAAAAACATTTTTAGGCATCGTAGTCTTAAAACCTAGTGTTTTCTACTGGGTATTATAGTCTCAAAACGTTGCAAAGCAAAGCATTTCCGTCATTATAGTCTCAAAACCTAGTGAGTTCCTACATCGACTGCATTTTTAAACATTATAATCTCAAATGAGTTTTCTACGTAGCATTTTTGAGGACTATAGTCTTAAAACTTAGTGAGATGCCTACAGTAGATAGCGTTTTTAATCAGCATGGTCTTAAAACTTACATAGTTTCCTACATAGACAGCATAACTGTGAATCATAGTTTCTAAATAGAGCTGCCTACATATCTAATGTTTCAGACATAATCAGTTACATTAAACTGCATAGACTGCATTTCTAGGCATCATAGTCAAAAAAAATGTACAAAAGCAGAATTTTGGCACAAGTCCTACAACCTTAAGAGCGGTCTACCTAGACATCATTGTTTGGCATCTCTAAAACTGATAAGAACCCTACATACAATAGACAGGATTTCTGGGCATCAGAGTCTGAAAACCTACACAAGCAGCCTTTTTCAAGCACGTAAGTTTCAGGCCTTTTTTAAACTTAGCAAGCTGCCTGCATAGACAGCATTTTGTAGACATTTTACCCTCAGAAGTGTCCGTCTATATAGACTGCATTTCTGAGCAAGTGCCTCACCCTTCACGCCTACACAGCATTTTTGGGCATCTCACAACCTTGCAAACCGCCTACCTACAGTAGTAAGGCATCAAAAGCACTCTGTGCGCCGCCTAACTAGACAACATTTCTGAGCATCATAGGCACAAAGAAGTTTTGGTGCAGTCAAAGTCTATAATCTCACTGTTTAGGCCAAAATATGTTGTCTGTCTAGGTGACACAAGTATCAGGTGAGACAAGTATCACCTAAATGAGACTTGAGTGAGAAAAACAAAACAAGAAATGACATCAGTAGCAACAAATCTAGATCAAAGCATCAGCGTATAAAAAGTGCGAAAACAACTAATGCACAGGAACTTAAAAGTTTTCTGAGAAATTGGTTAATATTAAGACTTAAAAAAAAATCTGCTAAAAGTCTGCTAATGGGGTCAGAAATTGTTTTGTGGTGAATTCTTGTAATTTTGCATCTGAAGTAAATGTTTATTAAAATGTTTAGATATTTGTACTGGAAAATAAGACTAAAATAAGATGAGTCACACTGTGTAATGTACATTTTAAGCATGCACCGTACTTCATATCTCATGCAGTTCTGCTTTCCATGTGAATGCATTGAGGTTTTAATATCTAAAGATCATTAAATAAGACTAAGAACAATTGTTGCAGTGACGACCGTCAGAAATCATGTGCTGCAGTGCAGAGATTCATGTCACGATGAAACAAATAAATTCCATCAGTGCAATGCTTGCGAAATGCTGTTATTCCATGGAAAGTGCCGATTAGAAGAGTCAAACTGGTCAGTTGGTCTAGACGACTGTCTGTCTCTTTACCAACTTTAACTGGAAGTGAGGCGGACAGCAAGAAAAAAAAAAAAGCAAATTTTTCTGCATGTGTTTCACATAGTTTGCACTGGTGAAACTAATTCACGCCTGCATAATAAATACCAGTGTCTAGAGCAAGATTAAACCCAGCTGCTTTCGTTTATTACCTCACGCTGGACTTTCAGTGAAGCTGCAGTTCTCCTAAATGTAAATATATCAAGATGGCAGTTTCAATGCAATGATTACTGACTTAAGTATTTTAAGTTTCCTACATAGACAGCATTTCTGAACATCATATAATCTTTTATTCTATATAATCTATTGAGTTGCCTATACATAGATAGCCTTTTAGGCATCACAGTCCAAAAATCTAGTGAGCTTCCTACAAATATATTTTTAGGCTACATAGATGGTATTTTTGGGCATCATGGTTTAAAAACCTGCCGACATATATAACTTTTTTGGCATCACAGTCTTGAAACCTAGTTTCCTACGTATACAACATATCTGGGTGTAATAGTCTCAAAACCTTTTGAATTGCTTTCGTATATAACATTTTTAGGCAACACATTCTCAAATAAAAATTTGTCATATAGACTTTAAACCTATTGAGTTGCCTATACAAAGCATTTTATTCATTATAGTCTAACAACCTAGTGAGTTTCCAACATAGACAGCATTTCTGGCCATCATATACAACATTTCTATGCATAATAGTCTCAAAACCTATAATGAATTTCCTACATGCACAGCATTTTTAGGAATCATTGTCTAAATATCTAGTATGTTTCCTACATTTCTGGGCATAATATCAAAATCTATTGAATTGCCTTCATATATAACATTTTTAGGCATCACATTCTCAAAACTTACTGGGTTTTCTACATGCACAGCATTTCTGGGCATTATATAGTCTAAAAACCTATTGAAATGCCTATACACAAACAGCATTTTTGGCATCATAGTCTAAAAACCTAGTGAGTTTCCTACATAGACATGGGCATCACGGTATAAAAACCTACCGACATATATAATCACAGTCTCGAAACCTGAGTTTCCTACATATACAACATTTCTTGGCAAAATAGTCTTAAAACCTATAGTGAGTTTCCTACTTAGCATTTTTAGGCATCACTGTCTCAATACCTATATTTCTGGGCATAGTCTCAAAACCTGTTGAATTGCCTTCATATACAACATTTATAGGCATAATGAATTTCCTACATAGACAGCATTTAGAAATCATTGTCTCAATACCTAGTATGTTTCCTACATTTCTGGGCATAGTCTCAAAACCTATTGAGCTGACTTCATACAGCATATAACATTTTTAGTCATCACATTCTCAAAACTTACAGGGTTTCCTACATAGACAGCATTTCTGGGCATCATATAGACTTAAAACCTGTTGAGTTGTCTATATATAGCATTTTAGTCATTATAGTCCAACAACCTAGTGAGTTTCCTACATATACAGCATTTCTATGAATAAAAGTCTCAAAACCTATAGTGAATTTGCTACATAGCATTTTTAGGCATCTATTGAATTGCCTTCATATATAAAGTTTTTAGGCATCATATTCTCAAAACCTACTGGGTTTCCTACATAGAAAACATTTCTGGGCATCATATAATCTTAAAATCTATTGAGTTGCCATACATAGACAGCATTTTAGGCATCATAAAACGTAGTGAGTTTCCTATATAGACAGCAATTCTGGACATCATAGTTTAAAAACCTACCGAGTTGCCTACATATACAACATTTCTAGGCATAATAGTCTCAAAACCTATTGAATTGACTTCGTATACGTTCTTAGGTATCACATTCTTAAAACCTACTGGGTTTCCTACATAGACAGCATTTCTGGGCATCAAAGTCTTAAAATCTATCACATTTCCTACATACACAAAATCTAAAGACCAGGGAAAACATTACAAATATTCACATTTTGCACTGGTGGATCGTAACCAGGTTGTAACAACTGCTTCAAAATGGCAAAAGAAGAAACAGGAGCAGGCGCCAAAAAATACAGAGTAGGCAATTTATAGAAAAGTGAAGAAAATTCAAACAGGCTGTTCATCAGCTGATCAAGTTCAAGTTTAAGGCCATAGCCTTAAAAAGTTAAAATCTGCGCAAAATATGGCTTTCATGTCATTGTTCTTCAGGCAGTCACACTGTCTCCTGATGGCACAGGCAAAAAGGCTTTCTGTCTTTGAACGTGGCAGGATTGTTAAGCTGCATGCTCAACGCCTCGCACAACGCGCCATCATTGCCGAGACTGGACGCAGTAGACAGCCATTTTACATTTCTCAAAAGATCCTGAGAGTTATGGGACAAAAAAGGTCAAGCGGTAGACCCAAAGAAAATTCACCTATATTGAGCCGGAGGATCTGACGGGCTGTCCATGGAGACACAGACCGGTCCTCGACCCAAATTAAGGCCCTTACTGATGCTGACTGCAGCCCAATAACCACAAGACGGCATCTGCAAGAGAAGGGCTTCAAGAACAAAAAGGCCACATCTCCTCCCACGCCACAAACTTGACCATTTGGAATTTGCAAGGGAGCACCAGACATGGGACATTGAAAGATGGAAGAAAGTTTTATTCTCTGAAGAGAAAAAATTTAACCTGGATGGTCCTGATGACTTCTAACGTTACTGGAATGACATGGAGATCCCACTAGAGATGCTTTCTACACCTGCACAGTGGAGGAGTCTTCATCATGATCTGGGGTGCTTTATCCTTCAATGGGAAAATGGAGCTTCAGGTTGTGCAGTGGCGTCAAACGGCCGCTGGCTATGTGGACATGTTGCAGCAGGCATCCCTCTTGACTGAGTGCCCTCGTCTGTGCGGTAATGACTGGGTCCGTCAACAGGAGAGTGCTGCAGTTCACAACGCCCACCTGACGAAGGAAAATAACGTTGCTCTTTTGGACCTTCTTGTGTGTTCCCCTGATCTAAATTGCATTGAGAATGTTTGGGGATGGATGCCAAGGGAAGTTTACAAAAAATTACATCAGTTCCAGACTGTGGACGCCCTTCGTGAGGCCATCTTCACCACATGGACACACATTCCCACCAGCCTCCTGGAAACAGTCGAATCAAGCGTGCCAAAATTAATGTTTTAAGAAATCAACAAGAAATCAACTTTTTTGATACTTTTAGCTCTGGGGTTTTCTGGGCAATGGTCTTAAACTTTTGATCAGCTGATGAACAGCCCCTTGAGTTTTCAGTTTTCTATAAATTGCCTGCTCTCTATTTTTTGGCTCTTGCTCTTGTTTCTTCTTTTGCCATTTTGAAGCAGTACTTACAGTCTGGTTACGATCCACCAGCGCAAAATGCGAATATTTGTAGTGTTTCCCCTGGTCTTAAGATTTTGTTCAGGAGTGTACAAAGCATTTCTGGGTATCATATAATCTTAAAATCTGTGAAATTGCCTATACATAGACAGCATTTTAGACATCATAATCTAAAAACCTAGGAAGTTTTCTACATAAACCACATTTCTGGTCATCATAGCTTAAAAATCGACTGAGTTGCCTATATATCAGAGGTTGCGCTAGACTTTAACATTGTCCGCCCGAGTCGTAAAAATTCCATCAATCTATTATTACCCGTCATTTTAATTTTCATATTTGAATTAGAATAACACATTTAATTGATTTTATTTTTGTTCACGTTTTCATTTTTAATCATGAACCTACAAGACGACAGCGCAGTTTTTAAAAACAACAAAATATGCTAGGGCTGGGTAAACAAAAACAAAAAAACGACTTATTGATTTTAATAGATTCTCATTTTGATGAACCAATATTGATTTTTAAATATCGATCTCTTGGGCTATGCTGTTTTCAGCTGAATAAATGAACAGTACACAGTGCACCTTCCAATAAATAGCAATAGGCTAGGCTTTATATTACTTTTGACACAAAACAAAGTTTCAGATTTCAAATTCTGGCTATTTCATTAGGAAATTCAAACAATAAATACCGTTTTGGCACTCTTTAATGTGGCGTGATAGATCGTTGTAGCTTGTGTGTACTCACCAGTGCGTATACGCATAGGAACGCAAGAAAAACATTCAAGACAGCTTTGTTTTTGTTCTGGATCCTCTGCTCTGCGCACTTGCCACCAACTGGACAGGGGTGAGGATTACAGCTACAATTTACAATAGATCACCCTCGGTGTAACCCGTCAAAGTGAAGGACGGCCTTCAGATTTTTACGTCACTGATCAAAAAATTCCGTCAATGACGGACAACTTCCAGTTAACGTGACCTTTGCTACATATATATTTTTAGGCATCACAGTCTCAAAACCTAGTGAATATCCTACATAGACAGCATTTCTGTGCATCATATTCTCAGAAAATCCCAACATATATGAAAACATGCAATGATTATAAACTTGAGTTTAACTATTGCATGGCAACATTTTTCCAAAACAAAACTACAGAAAGCTACTGACTCACTAAATTAATGCGATATGTGATTTTGCATACATTTTGTAACTGATTCATTATTTTAAAACCTCCACATATACATTTTCATACATCTGTAGGCACATATTGTAGTCAGACATCACTTGCACTTGCACAAGTTTTTAAGTTTCGTGTTTGTTATTCAGAGTGATTCCTCAAATCATGAGGTGTTACTGAACTGATGCTTTTCAGCCACAAAGATGAAGTGCAGTAAACCTCTCGCTGTTTTTTTTTTAAACTGTAAGAGGCTTCGTTTGCATAAACACAGCGTCTGTCGTCTCCAGACATCTATAAATCACACAGACTGTCTACAGACTGACCAAAGTTCCTTAAACACTCTCTGAGCGAGATGTGTGGTAAAGACAGAGTATGTCACAGAGTTGCATCACATCAGATCTTTGAAAGATATTTAGAGTTTGTTTAGTAAACTAGATTTTTACCAGCATGTCAGATAATATCATGTTTTCTGCAGATTTTCTTCAGCGTGTCTTTTGTAGACTGACGTGCCAAAAACAAAAAACATTTTCGCACACTGGTCTCTTATTGTAGTATGTACTGTATTATGAATGATTTCACATTAAATCAAAATTATGACATACCAAATCATTAAAAAGTTCAGTGACATACTAAGTCCTATTTATATATTAAAAGTTGAAATTATGACTTAAAGTCAACGATGATATAAAAAGTCAAATTTATGACTTAAGTTAGAATTATTACATTATGACAAAAGCTAAAGTATGACAAATTAAACATTATGACAGTTATAATCATGACAAAACAGTCTAAATTATGACAGAGTTATGTGAATTTCAACTTTTTAATCATAATTAAGACTTAATGTGTCATAATGACCTTTTATGTCATAATTTCAATTTATGACATAATTGAAGTCAGAATTATACATTTTCACCTCAGAATTATGAATTGAAGTGTCACAATTCTGACTTTTCAATTTCGACTTAATTACAAATAAGATAATTTTTTGTCATAATTGCAACTTAATCTTATTATGCTTATGTCGTCAATTTTGACTGTCACAATTTTGACTGTCACAATTCTGACTTTTAATCTCATAAATATGATTTAGTATGTCATAATTTAGACTTTTAGTCAGTTTCAAGTTTAATTTGATGCATTTTTCTTATTTGCCAAAATGGGCTTTTATTTAAAAAAAAAAAAAAAAAAAAAAAAAAAAAAAAAAACTTAAATTAACTTAAATTATATTGTTTTGATTTTGTGGTAAAATTAGTATCTTAAAGAAAAAAAAACTTTTGCGCACTGGTCTTCTATTGTCGTATGTACTGTACTATGAATGATTTCACATTAATTATGACATACCAAGTCATTAAAGTTAAAAGTGACATACTAAGTCATATTTATAGATTAAACGTCAAAATTATGACTTAAAGGTTAAAATGATGACAAAAAGTCAAATTTATGACTTAAGTTAGAATTATGACATTAAAAAGTTCAAATATGACAAGTTAAAAAAATATTACTTGGTTATTTTAATACGAAAAAGTCTAAATCATGATAAAGTTATCTCAATGTCAACTTTTTAATCATAATTAAGACTTAATATGTCAATGACTTGGTATGTCATATTTTCAACTTTTAATGTCAACTTTTCAACTTTTTCACCTCAGAATTCTGACTTTTAAATTTCGGCTTAATTACAAAATTTCTGTCATAATTCTGACTTAATCTTACAATTTTAGTATGTCAATTTTGACTCACAGTTTTAATCTCTGCCTTTAATCTCTTAAATATGACTTAGTATGTTATAATTTAGACTTTTTGTCAGTTTCAAAAAAAGGAACTTTGAACATTATTATTATTATTATTATTATTATTATTATTATTATTAGTTTGTGGTGAAATCTTGGTGAAAAAAAAAAAAACATTTTTGCGCACTGGTCTCTCAATGTACTAATTTCACATTCAATCAAAATTATACCATACTGAGTCATTAAAGTTAAAAGTGACATAGTTAAATCATATTTATTGATTAAAAGTCAAAATTATGACTTAAAGTCAATGATGACATGAAAAGTCAAATTTATGACTTAAATTAGAATTATGACAAGTTAAAAATATGACTTTGTTATATGAATGAAGTCCATTGTATGGAGAAAAATGCTGAAATGTTTTCCTCAAAAAAAAAAAAAAACAATTTCTTTACAACTGAAGACAGAAAGACATGAACATATTGGATGACAAAGGGGTGCATAAATTATTTGTAAATTGTTGTTCTGAAAGTGGACTTCTCCTTTAATCTCAAATATGATTGTCATAATTCCAGATTAATCCTATAATACTTAGTATGTCATAATTAAAAATTTTAATCTCATAAATATGACTTAGTATAATGTAGACTTTTTGTCAGTTTGACTTAATTTCATGCATTTTTTTCCTCATTTGCCAAAATGGGCTTTCATTAAAAAAAAAATAATTCTGACTTTTCAATTTTATAATTGTCATAATTTCTGTCATACTTCAAACTTAATCTTATAATTCTTAGTATGTCAATTTTGACTGTCACAGTTTTGCCTTTAATCTCTTAAAGGGGTCACTGGATGCAAAGTTTGAACATTAATGTGTGTTGGCAGTGTATGTACAAATCTACCCTATAATGATTGATGCAGTGGTTTTTAATTCATCTGTAAAAATAATATCCCCTTTTTCAAATCGAGCCATTCTTAGACGCCTGTCGTTGTGGCATCACACAGACAGAGGCCGCTCCCATGATAGTTGATTGACTTGAGCGTCTTACCTCAGACCCGCCTTACATCAGCTGTAACAGGTCGACCTCCATTGTTTCAATGCTGGAGCAGGGATGTAAGTTAGACAAGAATATCTCAGATTGAGCGATTGAGGTGTTGTGTTGCTGGATGTAATAATGAACATGGTGGTCGTCATTTACTCCCGACATCTGAGCCGCTGAAGATGCAGTAGATTACGTTTGTTTGTGGAGGGAATATGCCTCCTGATCTACATTTTGCGTCTATGTTCGTGCAAATCATTCATGATCCAGCTTCACTTACAGCAGAAGTGAGTATAAGGTTTTTTTATGAATCTCCGCAATCACCTTTCCTAATAACATGCCAGTTAACAAGTTTCACAGCTAAACGCGGCTAAAATAAACAGGCTCGTCACTCCACAGAGAGAAGAGAGGGGCGGGGTGAGCAGAGCTCATTAACATTTAAAGGAGCAGTCCATCAGAATGGGTTAATTTTTGCAGAGCTGATTTTGACAAGGTAAAAATGGTGTTGTTTTACACAACCATTGAGAATTTTTAACCGAAGTATATTATAGACTTTACATTAAGACCCTAAGGAATAATACCAGCTTGTGGAAAATTTAACCCCTTTAAATATGACTTAGTATGTTATCATTTAGACCTTTTGTTTCATTTCACTTCATGCATTTTCTCTTATTTGCCAAAATGGGCTTTCATTAAAAAAAAAAAAAAAAAAAAAAAAAAAAAAAGGATCTTTGAACATTATATTTTTTTGAGTTTGTGGTATTTTTATATATACATATAAAAATATTTTACATTTTAATTAATAAAAACTATAGTAGTATAAATATAACACTAAATAACACTGCTAGCAATCATCAATTCCCAGGAAATGCGTGAACTGATCAAATGCACATCTTGAACACAATGCTAGCTGTTTTGGATAAAAGCATCTGCCGAATGCATTAACAAGAACACATCTTCCTTTCCATTGTTTATGTCTTCATGCAATAACCACAAAGCAATCTGAACGCTGATGACGGGACAGTTAGTAATAACTAGACCTGCCGTTAACAACTGTCAGATCAGCGCAATCCTCCAGAATCTGTGGTTTTACTTCCTAAATTAATTGGCGCTGTATGTTATTTGTGGTGGATGTTCAGACTGTCTGCCGTCCACATCTATCATGAATCACTGGATGTTCAAAATAGTGTTAAAAACGACTGCAGACTATTTGTCACACATTAGTTCACATACGGCTCTCATTCACACCTCTGATCAAGACCACACGCGTCGCAACTTCTTTCTCTCTGTTTTTCCACAGCGTCACCATAATTATGACTCTTTTAACACATGCATATTTTTCACTTTTTAGAAAACAGAGGCTATAAGCTCTCCAAAAATGTCTTTCGATTTCATGATGTCTTCTAACTTTCAGCAAGCGTGCTTTTAACTTTTGAGGTCCAGAATGTGAATTCATGAGTGAGTCAGATGGAATGATTCAATCAAGGTGCACAAATAATTCATTTACTCTTTGAAGTGAATCAGTTTACTGGCTGTACGGTATCAGTTTATATAAATGAACAATACAAATGTTAACAGCGGTTATATCAACTCATTTAAGTTCCACTTGCAACCAATCTAATGGTGTTTTATATTAGCAGCTTGACTTATTAAAGTCCTGCCGTTAGCAAAAGCACTGGATCATTTAATGAGAAATGGAGAAATGTACATAAAACCTTCCCTCTTGCTCTCATTTCGAGAAACGAATCACGAGTCTCTCAATGACTGTAGATTATATGTGTCCATGAACCATGAGATCATTTCAGTTCATGTGCCTGATTTAAAACTCAATTCTGTCTTAATATTTGAGTATGTGAGGTTTTCCCCTCACAGACACTATTAAAATATCTAATCAAATGTTTGTGTGAATGTGTGCTGTAGTAAATGTACCTGAAATGACACAAACGTACATGTACCATGTAACTGAAGTGTCTCTCGCTCTCTCTGTGGCGAGTTATGCCTCTCTGTCTTCATCGTAAATTTCCTGTATTTTGATGTCTGCTGCCATGGAAACCAGAACTGTACTTATGGAATGTCTAGGAACAGAGAGAGAGACATGTTTGAACGCATACCACGCTCAGATCTAAAGTAATATATAACCATAATACACAAATGATGTTTTCACTGTATTTGTGCTAAGGTTATTTTGGTCAAATAAAACAAACAAATAAAATAAAATACTTAGAAAAAACTAAACCTAAAAACAAACAAACAAAAAAAAAAAAAATGTAACTTGAAATAAAATAAACTTTAATCAGGGTTTGTACAGATACTGTAAAATTAAATTCCAGAACTAAGCACTACTTTTTTGATTTTCAAGGACTTCAGTCAGAGATCTCATTTATGTCTCATTCTTTAAATAAAATAAAAAAAATAGATGAATAAAAATATACTAATAAGAAAATGGCAAAAATAACGTGAAGCACATGCAAAGTTTTACTACTAAAGTATTACAAAGAAGGCCTATACTACACTTTTATTATAATAAAACCATGCTTACTTTTCTTAAGGGATTTGTATGTGTATATACTTTCTTTTTTCTTTGCTTTATTTTTATAACTGTACTGCCTTAATGGTTTGATGTTTTCTACTGTTTAAGAAGATCTTGATATGAAACAAAAGATTCGCAAACTCGCACTCAAGTCCCAATGTGAGTCAAATGATTCGCGATCCGCGCTATGAGGATCCGATCTTAATCAAATGATCGCGATCCGAAGCTCCAATCTAAAGCAAAAGGTTTGCGAACCCGCTCCGAAGTCAGGATCTAAATTAAATGATTCGCGAACCATCATTTCAGATCAGGACTTAGAGCGGGGATCGCAAATCACTTGATTTAAATCATTAATTTTGCAAAATGACTCACGAACCCGTTCCGATCTAAATCAAATGATGCGACCCGACTGCAGCGCTTCAAAACAGTGAATCATTTTGCGACGCAATGATTTAACTGATTCGGAATTTCGAAAAGCTCCATTTCACCCATCACTACGCGCTTTTTAAAATCGTTGCAATGTTGAAATTCGAAAATGAATGACTCTTTTAATTTGATCTGGGTTTTGCTAGTGAATCGCTTGAAATGGATGATCGAATTCACGAGTTTTAATCAATCGGAGTGGCTCCACCTTAAATGACTCAATTGATCGGTTCATCTATTCCTCTTTTTGCGTCTTCAGCCATGTTTACACAACACTGTCAGTATTACTACTGGCTTAGCTCATTGTTTTCTGACATTAACTGAAATCTTCTTGCATGAATAGATATGTGCTTAATGACAAAATTCAACATTTATTTAGATAGTCTTTCAATAATTCAAACACTTCTTAAGTACCTTTTCATAAATATTGTAATTTTCAAGGGATTTCCAGGCCTTAAATTCAAAAAGTCAAATTCAAGCACTTAAAGCACCTTGTTTTTTAGTGCATTTTAGTGCAGCAACAATTTTTATTTTTATTTTAGTTTAACTTTAGGTATTAAAATAACTAAACCATCATAAAACAGAATAAAAGATATATACATAAAAACCCTAAAACTAAAAAAAGGGGAAAAAACACCAAAATTACTAAAACTTTACACTTAAAATGAAAACGAAATTAAAAAATAAAACCTAATTTAAAATACAAACTTGTATCAGCAGATTTAAAGCAGATTTTGCTAAATCTTTCACACAAACAGCTCTTTTGTTTTGTTTTTTTTTTTTACTTGTTTTCAGGTAAAACAACAACAAACAAATACTTAAAATAAAATACACTTAAGCGGCAATGCATAAGATATTAAGACTTGAATGCACATAAGTGTGTGTAAACAGGTTTGAAAATAAGTAAATATCTGCCAGTGCAATAAAACAAAATACCGTATATATATAAAATGCAATTTGTAAACTCAAGTTAATATCTTATTCAGTAAGTAAATATATCTCGTTTTAATGCTTTAACATATCTTAACTAAAAAACAAAACATTGAAAATTTGCTAAAATGTGCTCATCCTCAGGCCATTCAAGATGTAGATGAATTTGTTTCTTCATCACATTTATACATGTTCACCAATGGATCCTGTGCAGTAAATGGGTGCCGTCAAAATGAGAGTCCAAACAGCTGATAAAAACATTACAATCCAGTCCATCAGTTAACATCTTAAGTAGGCAAAAGCTGAAACAAATCCATCAAGATGCTTTTAACTTCAAACCGTTGGTGCTTCTATAAGCATTAATATTGCTTGCTTTTTTTTTAGGTGAACTGTTGCTTTAAGAATCAGATTTGTTTGCGGTTTTCAATGTCTTTATGAATTTCTTTGTAGTATATTTGTGAGAACGTTTAACCATTTGACCCTCAGAACTATCAAACTAGACAGAATTATATACATTTCTACATGGAATTTAATTCTTAAAATCATTTTTCACAGCAGAATAATTTAGAGATTCAGTCTCTGAGAGACTTCACAGCATCTTCTGAACAAAACAAGGGCGCGTTTGTGCACAGTTTACCAGTCTGGTTTGATAAGATCACTGGGACTAGAGAGGACTGACTACTGTAGGTTAACTGTTCAGTCTTTCAGAGCAGGAATCAGGCTTTAAAACTGAAAGGTTTTCATAAGTGCTTCAATACGTCCAACAGCTAAGAGCAGGAACAAATGATAAGAATTATTACAACAAGAGGAAATGTTGCACAACTATACTGAGAAATTTAACATACGATAATCCAGTTTCATTATCAGATCAGCTAAGAACAGATGTTTTACGGAAAACGGGCCAGTGTTTCATCACTTCCCATAAAAGGCTGAGCTGCTTTTCCCTTAAGTAGGATATTTTAGTGTCTTTAAGTTACTATTATAGTTTTTTTGTATTATATATATATATATATATATATCAGTGGCGGCTACTGGTCTGTCAAATAGGGGAAGCTCATTTTCGGCCTACATCGTAAAATTGTCTATTTATTTATTCACAAGAATGTGCCTTATTGTCATAAGTAAGTCACAATGCAAACAATCGTAAAAAAAAAAAAGCTTTAGTTTTATTATGCAAAATATGATGTATTTTTTCTTTTAGTCAGATGCTACTATATAGTATAAATATTTTGCAATTTAAATAAGGTTATTATGGAGATTTATTTATTTATTTATTTCTAAAGTATTTTAATAGAAAGATAAGGTTTCATTATGTTATGTTAAAATTTTTCAAGATTACTATATATATATATATATATATATATATATATATATATTTAATTTATAGTCATCCTCCATGTTAATATTTAATGTAGTAATCTATATATATATATTTGATTACTACATTAAATATTAACATGAATGAATGAATGAACGATCTAAAAAAAATATTAAACTCTGTAAAAGTGAAACAAGGAATGTGGTGTATAATTGTGTGAAATGTATGATGAAAATCAAGCAATTTCGCCAAGCAAATATAAAGAAATAGGTTGCAGCAGTTTTATTTCGACTGAACTTGAGAAATCCGCGATGGGACTGAGCGCGAATAGCTTCAGCGATTCCTTATAGTACAAAATCGCTGTCAGTCAAAAGGAGATGCAATCTTTCGACAGACCCTCCAATCATCACGCAGAAGCTCGGAGTCCAGGCCAGCCCACTCCTCATTTGCTCCTCATTCACCCCCAGAGACGCTGAGCGTCCGTGGGCGGGACATAATCGCAGCGTTTATCCAATGACCGTCTAGTTTCAAAGCACTGAAAAAAAAAAAAAACGTTCAAAGCAGCCGCATTGAAGTCAATGGACGCTGGGCTTCAACGGGGAAATGCACTGTGACGCTACGGGAATGTATGAGAAGAAAATCAAGTCAGCCGACCTGCTATATCTAACTGATTCTGAACGAACTCGTCTTTGAGATGAACGTTTTCTAACGCATTTTTAGTCAATAAAATGTTAATACAATAGTACATAATTTGACCATTAATTTTGTGACATTATAGGGGAAGCTGAGCTTCCCTTGCAGTCTTAAAGAAATCGCCACTGATATATATATAGTCTTTGCATTTTTTATTTTTAATTGAAAATGGGAAATTATTCCTTGGTATCTTTGCAAAAATAAAATCAGTTTATATTATGATACATGTATAATTTCAATTAATTTATTTTATTCAAAATTATTTTTGGGCAGTTTGGATCTGTGACATTGACACAGCTATTTCATTTTTTTTTTCTT
Organism: Labeo rohita; assembly: GCF_022985175.1. Classification (NCBI taxonomy): domain Eukaryota; kingdom Metazoa; phylum Chordata; class Actinopteri; order Cypriniformes; family Cyprinidae; genus Labeo; species Labeo rohita. The sequence goes on from NC_066887.1 coordinate 34,504,492, forward strand.
TTCATATTTTGTATTTTCTTTAACATTTTAATAGTTTTGCATTTTGTCATTTGGGTCATTCCAGCTGGAATCATCACATTTTGGAAAAGTTCCCCACCTGACCTCCTCAGATTTGTCTGAAAAAAATCCATGTGATGGGTAATATGCCCAATAGATCATATACAAAATTTCAGATCTCTACTGTGCGTACTTTTTTCACAAAAAATCTGTAAAAAAAGTTTGTTTTTTACCCCGTTTTGGCATCACAGTCTGAGTGACCATGTTCAGACTGAAATATCTCCAGAACTAGTTGTGCCAGGTCCATGAAATTTCTAGGCTAAGAGTCCTAGTCCAGAACTGCATGAATTACAACTCACAGCATTGTTACTGAATTTACACCTGAATGCTGGCCCTCTACTTTTTTTTGAAACTATTACTTTAAGCGTTTTCAGATTTCCATAGAAACCTCAATTTTCAATGTATAAGCATCAAACTTGGTAAATGGTCTGATATGTACCATGTCTTTCACATCCTTTGATATCAGACAATAGAGTCCGATGGATGTTGAGATATTAAAGTCCAAAAAAATTTACACCAATGTTCAGAGCAATATTTCCCATGAATGACACTAGGTGTGAACATAAAACTTGTTTTTTTTGAAAGAGCATATTGTTATTGATAAAATATAAAAAAAAATAGGATGGGGTTTTGCCTCATTTTTCTGTAATGATTTTTTTAAAACTCAGAGTTTCGTCACTGATCCTATTGTTCACTTTTGCTATTCAACTTGGTATGGGCATTTCAACAGAATTTATTAATGTTCCACTTATACAAAAAATACAAAATACAAAAAAACGTACTTCCAGACATGAGTCACTTTAATAATGTATACCACCAACACAAATAAATGTGTGACATAACAGTTACTGAAAGTTGTCATGAAAATGTCTGAATCCACAGTTTCATTTTCTTTTATGACATAGCATCGTCCAGTGGAAGTAACTGACACATCAGTCTTCATTATGATGTGCTGGAGAGGCACCCAACAGACATCTTCCCTTTTTGGCCAAAAGTAGCCTCTAGCTGGGCCATGGGGATGCAAAAAAGCACTTGAATGTCTTGCTCTGTGTCAGAGACGTCTCTGATGATACCGACCCACCATTGTCGGTCATACACACAAGTAACATATTGTCCTGAGGCCATATCTGTGATGTGAAGGCCTTGTTCAACTGGGTCAACCTCAAAGTTGACATGGAATCCTGGTGTTCCTGATACTCGACTGACCTCAAAATTGATCATTGTTGACTGATTGACTAATTAATTGATTGATGCTAGATCTCATACCACCTGAATATTATTATTTCTAATCAATATTGCCCTGCTTTCTCAATGAAAATGGATGTATTATTCACTGGATTGGGTGGAACATCAAGATTAGGTACTTATGTTGCATTCCATTGAATGTCGGTAGTCGGTGAATCCGAGTTAGTTCTCCCGATGTCCGTTGTAAATGTGTTCCATTGTAACTATGGATAATTCCAACTGACTCGGTCTGCACTGAACTGGCCCGAGTGTGTGTTTCGGAACCCACACTTAAGTGCCGTTCCATTGCACTTTCCCGAGGTGGAGGTCGGATTTCCCAGAGTCCCGAGCACAATGGAATGCTGCATTATAGCATTAATTTAGGCATATGAGTTCAAAATAGCTGCTACTACAGTAGTTGTGAATGTCACACAACGATTTTTAAAAAAAAATATTACAGAAAAATGAGGCAAAACCCCATCCCAATTTTTTTTTATATTTTATCAATAAGAACATGCTCTTTCAAAAAAAAAAAAAGTTTCATGTTCACACCTGGTGTCATTCATGGGAAATATTGCTCTGAACATTGGTGTAAATGAGTTTTTTTCAATTTTTGGACCTTAATATCTCAACATCCATAAGACTCTATTGTCTGATGTCAAAGGATGTGAAAGACATGGTACATATCAGACCATTTACCAAGTTTGATGCTTATACATTGAAAATTGAGGTTTCTATGGAAATCTGAAAACGCTTAAAGTAATAGTTTCAAAAAAAAGTAGAGGGCCAGCATTCAGGTGTAAATTCAGTAACAATGCTGTGAGTTGTAATTCATGCAGTTTTGGACTAAGACTCTTAGCCCAGAAAATTTCATGGACCTGGCACAAATAGTTCTGGAGATATTTCAGTCTGAACATGGTCACTCAGACAGTGATGCCAAAACGGGGTGAAAAAGAAACTTTTTTTTACAGATTTTTTGTAAAAAAAAAAAAAAAAAAAACAAGTATGCACAGTAGAGATCTGAAATTTTGTATATGATCTATTGGGCATATTACCCATCACATAGATTTTTTTCAGACAAATCTGAGGGGGTCAGGTGGGGACCATTTGATGATTCCAGCTGGAATGACCCATTTTTTTTTAATGTAGCTTTTATTAAAAGCCTGTAATTTTTTTATGACAGTGGGAAATTATTCCTTGGCAACTTCACTGAAATAAAATACTTTTTTTTATAGTTATTCATTTAAAATGACAAAAATCTGTTTTGTGGCTTTAAATTTAACTATCTAATAGCAACTCTGGTTTGGATCTGTGACTTACCATCTTGTTTCTGTGTATGTGAAGCTTCAGAGGAACTGAAATGGGACAGGACTAAACACACTGTACGTAAGCAAAGAAATCTGGTTCTGATTTGGATTATTTATGTCTGTCATATGAGTTACACAACCCAAACCCAGACGAAACGTTCACAACAAACCCACATGTTGAAGATCAGAACTGTCTGTGATCCAGAAAACGAGTCAAACAAGAGCATGTCTGATATTCATTAAGTCCAGTCGGTTGTATTTTATGTTTAGAGCTCTTTCACAACACACACTGATCTTAAGATTTACAAAAAAAATCCCTTACAGAGACCCACAACAAAACAAAAAAGAAGTTTGTGAGGTTTGAACTAATAAACCAATACATCTATGGTTGAAAGTGAAATTTCTCTGTTGGGTTTGAGCATGATTCAGCTGAATTGAGTTCTTCAAATATCAACCACCATGTCTAAACATGAATGTAAAATGAAAGTAAATTAAACTATACAAATAAAATACTAAAAATAATTTATAAAATGGTAAAGTTAGAATATTTTAAAATTAAAAAATAAAATCACACTACAGTCTCTTTAATCATAAAAAGTCAAAAAACTAAAAATAAATAAATAAATAAAAAATAAGACATCAAAAAACATTGCAAAAAATAATAAATAAATATTTAATTAAAAGACAAAATAAAAATAAATAAATAAAAAATAATCACTATATTTGTGAGGACATTTTCCAACAATTGGTCTTTAAATGTAAACCAAACATACAGAAACACAAACAGTGTCAGTGCTGCCCTCTAGTGCTCAAGATCTTGTCAAGCCAAATTAAAAGAGAAGTTCACTTTCAGGACAAAAATGTACAGACAATTTACTCACCCCATTGTCATCCAAGATGTTCATGTCTGTCTGTCTTCAGTAATAAAGAAATCGTGGGGTTGTTGTGAGTTGATTTTTTCCACTGGTGGTTTAAAGGTTTTAGGGCTGAAATGATTCCTTGAGTAACTCGAATAAAAAAAAAAAAAAAAATCATCGAGGCAAGTTATTTGCCTCCAAACTTCGTTTAGTCCATTTACTGAAACTACACAGGGAACACCGTGTTTCCCCACTGACCATTATTACTGACGCACAAACCGATAAACGCTGAACATATTTAAGACCGTGAATTAATGGTGGTTAAGTTGTGATGTCCCCAAGTTAGCTTTGTTTTGTGAAAGACTAAGTGCTATTTATATTGACTGTCTCATTCTCTCTCTGTGACACAGAAAGTAAATCAATATCAAACGAAGAGCCTCAGCATGATTACAAATGTGATACTGATTTTATGCAAGAGTTCATCAAATAAACAAAAAGTTAATTTCAAAAGAGACTTACATTTTAGACAGCATATTGCCTTGTTTTCGCCAATAAATAATCATTCCAAACACACCACAGCACTGTTTTGGGTCTTTGAGCAACATGGTGTTTCGTTCTTGAATGAATCACCCGTTAAATGATTCAGTTTAATCGCAATGACTCACTTGCTTAACAGTGACTTGCTGACACCTACTGGCGGTTTTGATTTCACATTTAAAGTATCTTCATTTTAAAAATAGATGAAAATATCAGTATTCAGTGTTTTATTTAATAAATAAATAATAAATTATTTATGCATTTGTAACTGCATATATATTTATGTCTTTCTTCAGTTGTAAAGAAATTGTTTTTCGAGGAACATTTCAGCATTTTTCTCCATATAATGGACTTCTATGGTGCCCCGATTTTTAACTTTCAAAATGCAGTTTAAATGCAACTTCAAACGATCCCAGACGAGAAAGAAGGGTCTTATCTAGTGAAACTATCAAAACTTTCAAAATCATCGTACATCGCTGCAGAAGTACCGACACAGTCTTTGCAAAGTGAACATGCAAAGAAGATCAAACACCCTTAACAAAAGATGTAAAACAGCGATATAGGACAATTTTGATGTTGAGGGAGAACATGAGATGGGAGTTTTTCGACACACCCTAACTGTCATGAACCGGAACAAAAACAGTTCAGGCAGAGTAAGACAAGACGAGCATTTGATATTAAAAAGTATATAAATTGTATTATTTTTATGAAAATAACCGATCATTTTGCTAGTTAAGACCCTTCTTTCTCGTTTTCCTCAAAAAACAATTTCTTTATGACTGAAGAAATAAAGCCATAAACATCTTGGATAACAATGGGGTGACTACATTATATGTGAATCTTCGTTTTGGAAGTGGACTTCTCCTTTAATGCATATATTTCATAATAATGTTATGCCGAGTTATGCGATTAATGTTTTAAATACAGAAATATTAAACGATTTAAAATGACTCAATTTATACTTTAAAAACGAAACAAACCGCCAGTAGGTGGTAGCATGTCAAAGTCTTTGTGACTGAATCATATATCCAATTGATTCAAAAACAGATTCATAAACGAAACAGCGCTGTCTATACTATAAATGCGCAGTGGATCAACTGTGACTTTGTTTATAACTATTTTTGTTGATGAAATATAGCACAATCAGACAACAGTGTTCCTAAAATTAAAGTCACATATTAACTTATAAATCTGTTATAAATTCAGTTTAACTTTTGCAAACTCTCTAATCATTAAAAACCGTCTTCTTAGTTCATCGCGATCTCACAAACTTGCTTTTTAATTAACGAAGCTCTCTACACTGCATACTGAATCTATTATTACATCGACTCTATGCTTTGTTTGTTATAATGAATGACATAAACTGCAGTCTGACTTTATGATCTGTGCTGTGAGGAGCAGGACGCGCATCCATAGAGAAGCATTTCTATTGGCTGCAGTCTGCAGGTATTATGGCCAATCACATACTTTTTAGTCTATATTAGGGCTGTTCGAAGATTTTGGAATCCAGTCCGATTCCGATTCCTGGTTCTGGAATCGATGAGATTCGATTCCTCACTGTTGTTTTCGATTCTTTTTTTTTTTTTAAGGGGTGGAGGAACCTATTTTCGCCATGACTGTATGATATAAAGGTCTTAGAAAGTAGCCGTATCATAATATGAAACTTTATTTTTAAAAATGATGATACATTTCTGTACACTGTAAAAAATTACCATGAATTTAATGGTAAAAATACTGTAAAAATGCTACAGTAAAAACCTGTTAAATGGTTAACAGTAAAAGGCTGTACAATTTACAGTGAACAGTGAAATTTACCGTAAATTGACATTCCCAGAATTTCCTGTGTTACATTTTTTTTTAATTTGATGTTTTTTTGTTGAAACAACCCTTTCTTCTTAGTTTTGTCTTATCAGTTTTGTACATTAGGGTTCTATGTTACATCTAATGTTGTTAAATTAATGTTTATGCATTATTTCAGTTTCATGTGTGTTACCATGATGGTGTTTAGTGTTTGTGTGAATGACACTGTGCACCTTCTATATGTTAATATATAAAAGCTGTTTGGGATGAGCTTTGGTTCAACGTGATTTTTCTCATCACCATCTGCTTTTGGTGGTTATCAGTGTATTACAAAACAGGTACAAAACAGATTTCAGTTCTTCAATAGGTTGGTACATTAACATTATGTCAGTTAATGAAATTACGGTATTTACCTGTAAATTTAAGTGAAAACCGCAAAACATAAAATGTTGCTACCATATTTTTTACGGTAAAATTCTGGCAACTACAGCTGCCAGTTTTTTACCGTAAATTTCACAGAATATTTTTACAGTGTATTTACATTGTAATTTTGTCTGCACTGCACATGAAATTAGTCATAGTCCACAGTGCAGTTCAGCTGAATGATGTGTACTTCAACGGTATGTTTTGCGCAAAATTAAGGAACTGTACACAAACAAAATAATCAGAACAACACTGATATAAGACCTCGCTGTTAATCCGTCAATCAGATGCTCTCGGCATTTTCTTTCAGAATTAACATTGGCTGATAGAAAGGTTAATAAATAGCAGTTTATTTAAGATGGAAATGGGATCCTCGATTACGATCTATTCTGTCGTGCGGTGCGGCGCTCAAAACTGTGGACAATAAGCTAGTTCCACCAGTTGAACTGAAAACGGCTCTGAATGGGGAGTCGATTCCCCTTGATGAATTCGATTCCAACCTTTGGAATCGACTCTCGATTCCCAACGCCTCGGAATCGATTCTTTTTGGAATCGACTTCCAGCCCTAGTCTAAATTGCGCTAAGTTTATGTGCAGAACTGGGAGCTTTTGTAGTCTTTTGAATGGTTAAAATAATTTCCAAAATAAAACTGAATTGAAACATCATCCACTTATATAAACTGAACAATCGAATTGTATTTATTAGAATTTAGGAAACTTGTAAACAAACTACTGTAGTTTTTTTTTTAAATGTCAATTTCTGTCAAGAGAAATTTTAATGTCTTGATTACAACAAGGCTTTTAAATGTAAAATGAATCCGTTACACAAGACTCTTTCAAATCTTTTTATTACTCAGATCTTCTTTAAAGAAAAGCCAAAACAGAGTTAAATGTTTCCTTTGCACATCTATCCTCAAACGCTGAAAATAAACGGAACAGAATGAATCACCCTATAAAAACACAACTGCAGATGCTTGAACCCATAAACCAGGGCACACATTCACCTGATCTCCGTTGGGTCCTGTGGGTTCTGCTCGAAATACTGGCCTGAAGTTTCCTCTTAAAACCCCTAAAACTTGTGTCTGTGTGTTTTCAGAGCAGCATCTCATCCTCGCATGGATGTTTGTGTGTTGAACTTCAAAAGACCCGTGTCCAATCGATTTTACGCTGCGACTCGTCCGTTTATGAGAGCAAGCGGAGATTTCACGGTCACTCGCTCTCCGAAAACACAGCACACGGAGGCGTTTCAAACCATAGAGCTGAACTGGTCATGGTTTGAATTGTTTTTGAAAAAGTTAAACACTGTTCACACTTTTCTAAGTGTGAACTATTAACTGTAAAAAGCTAAAAATTAAATAAAAATGTAAAATTAAAATAATTTAAAAAAAAAAGTAAGAAACAAAGAAAGAAAGAAATGCACTTACCTACTAATAAAAATGTAAATAAAAAGTGAACAAATAAAACTTCAAAATTTAATCATTTTAAATAAATACAAGAAAATGTAATTAAATGTAATATAGAATATGTAATAAAAAATACAAAAACATTTTCAAGAAAAAAAGAAAAAAAAAAAAGTTTTAAATAAAATAAGAGCAAAACAATAAAAATATATAATGTAAAATATAACACCAAATATACCATAATGTAATTTTTTTTAAAAACATGAAAACAAATTTCAATGGTACTTTTGAATTAAGACATTTTATATTAAAAAAAAAAAATAAATTATATCATTTTAAATTGAAAAAAAAAAAAAAAACAATAAAAAACTAAAAATTAATAATATTGTAAAATATTTTAAAAGCCTCAAAATAAAACATTCTGAAATAAAAAAAAGTCTAAAAAATAATTTCATATAGAAAGCAAAGTCGCAATAAAACACTAAAAATCAAATAAAAACATAAAATATTTTAAAAGCCTCAAAATAAAACATTCTAAAATAAAATAAATCAAATAATTTTATTTAAAAAACAAAAATCACAATACTAAAAATCAAATAAAACTTAAAATATTTAAAAAGCCTCAAAATATTCTAAAATAAAAAAAAATAATAATATTAAAAATTATTTTATATACACTGTAAAAAACAATTTGTTGAAGTCAACTTAAAATAATTTGTTACCCGGCTGCCTTAAAATTTTAAGTTCAGTCAACTCACAAAAAAAAAAAAAAAAAAAAAAAGTTTATTTAACTTGAAATATTAAGTTATACTAAGTGACAACTTAGATATCTGAGTTCATTCAACTTAAAATTAAGGCAGCTGGGTTACTTATTCAGCTTTTAAGTTTAACAAACACAAATATCCAAGTTCACACTTAATACAACTTAACATTTCAAATTGACTAAACTTATTTGAGTTGACTGAACTTAAAATTTAAGGCAGCAGGGTAACAAATTATTTTAAGCTGAGTCAACAAATTGTTTTTTGTTTTTTACAGTGTAGAAAACAAAAATCGCAGTAACACTAAAAATCAAAATCGTAAAATATTTTAAAAGCCTCAATAAAACAACATTCTAAAACAAAACAAAAAAAAATCATTAAAAAAATTATATAGAAAAAGTTGCAATAAAACAAACAAAAAATAAATCAAATAAAATCGTAAAATTTTTAAAAGCCTCAAAATAAAACATTCTAATAAAAAAAATATTTAAAAAATAATTGTTATATAGAAAACAAAAATCGTGATAAAACACTAAAAATGAAATAAAATCGTAAAATATTTTAAAAGCCTCAAATCAAATAATTTTATATAGAAAGAAAAAACACTAAAAATCAAATTAAATCATAAAAAAAAGCCTCAAAATAAAACATTTTAAAATTAAAAAAAAATTATGAAAAATAATTTTATATAGAAAACAAAAAAGTAGTATAAATTAATAATTACAACTGTGAGATGATTTGCACTAAGATTATGGCGTATGAAAACAAACGAATAAATCACATTTAACAGAACTGCTTTTTGGACTTGAACATAACTCAGTGACTGTATATGCAAATGTGAAGAAAATGAGCTTGAGAGTGTCATAGAAAGGTTTAGACGGCAGCTCAAATGATGTCCTGACATTCAATATAACTTCAAGAGAATAAAAACACTGTCGCTCTTTCAGCAGCTCCATCATCAAAAAAAGCCTGTAAGACCCACAGATGGCGACTGTGTCTCCGAATACAGCAAAGGACGCGAGCGCTGAGGCGGGAGAAACGTCTCTGTGAGTGATTCGGGAGCACTCAACACCTGCTGGACCCTGCAGGAACCCGCCGCGGCCACGAGAAGGGCATGAGGTGAACGGGAGCCATTTCAGCGTGACACGTTCCTCATCAGCATCGGTGGAGGTCACCTTATGAGTTCACAATCACGTTCACACTGCAGATAAACACGGCGTCACTGCCCTTCTGAGCGTCTCATCGCACTCAGCTGCATGTTAATGCATCTTATGCTAAACCGTGAGATGTTAAATGGTTTCAACAGTTTCCTTGTAGAACACAGAACTTCACATGCGGCTGCGTCCCACATAATGTCAATAATTCATAATGTCAAATTAAAATAAATAATTCAACATTAAATCTTAATGTAAATCAAATACTAATTAAATAATAAAAATATACAATTAAAATGCATTAAAATTAAAATAAATTTCATACTAAATATTAAAGTAAAATTAAATTAAATTATTAAAAATAAAAAATCTAAATAAAACGCTTACTAAAAATAATGTAACATCAAAATAAATGATTAAAAAACTTAATGTATTAAATCACAAAAATGCTTAATTAAAATAAATGATTAAAATGAAAACAAAGAAACAACAACAAAAAAACAAAAAAAACTAATTAAATCATGAAAGTGCAAAATTAAAGTGATTAAAATAAATGATTAAAATAAAAAACACTTGCTAAAAATGTATTAAATCTCAAAAATGCTAAATTTAAATAAATGATTCAAATTAAAACAAAAACACCACAACAAAAAGCAACTAATTAAATCAATTAAAATTATTAAAATAGGTCAATGATTAAAATAAACACTTATGAAAAATGTATTATATCACAGAATTGCAAAATTAAAATAAATGATAAAATAAATGCAAAATACACAAAAAAGCAAAGTTAAAATAAATAATTAAAATAAAACAAAAACACCAAAAACTAATTAAGTCATAAAAATGCTGAACTAAAATTACTACAATAAATGAATTACTAAAATAATAAAAAAAAAAACACTTTTGAAAAATGTATATCTCAAAAATAATGAAATTATAATTCAAGATGAAAATAATTAAAAACACACTTACTAAAAATATATTAAAAATCAAAAAAAAAAAAAAAAAACCCCACCAAAAATTCAAACAAAAATGCAAAATTACGATTAAAATAATTAAATGAGTAAAATAAAAAACACTTGTTGAAAAAATGTATTATCACAAAAAATGCAAAATTAAAATAAATGATTAAAATAAAACACCAAATTTAATAAATCATAAAAATGCTAAATTAAAATATATAATTTAAAAAAGGGATCAAAATAAACCCATGCTAAAAAAAAAAAAAAAAAAAAAAAAAAAAAAAAAGATTACCTACATGTCATGTGGCATTAACCAACTTCAGAGAACTGTGTATAGGCAAATATGTTGTTAAATTATTAAAATAATGACAAAATCTCAAAGGTCACAGGGGTCCAGCTGACAACATGTTTGTGAATCTCTGGTTTAAAGAGTAAGACGTTTTTCATCTCTGTTTTAGGTCTGTTATAGGTCACGCACGAGATCGGCCTCGTCCTAAACAACAATCGTACGTGATGTTGTAGACTAACAGCGTTCAGTTAATGGCCTGTGGAAAGACAAATGGAGCTGTCAGGCCTCATTGAGCATCTAAAGACAGACGCGGGACAGCGCCGGCATCGCTCACATCCAAAACGAGCGCATCACGAGCTCTCGTTTGAGACGTTCCTCACAGAGAAGATGAAGCATGAACATCATCTGATCAGATTTATCCTTTACTGTTCAAAAGCGCTTTCAAGAAACTGTGGATCTTGCTCATGATTGTACATAAAGAGATGATCAATAATCAACTGCTTAACACAAACAGAACTGAACACAATTATAAAAAAAACAATAGCAGCTGTAGAAACAACAACATATTCAGAGCAAACGATCTTGAGAAAGTTTCATCATCTTTGGTTTAGAAACGACCGCCGTTCATTATCTACACTAAACTACAGCAACTATTTCTTCTATTGCTTTGATTGAGATCAACCATTAACGTCAACAATCGCACATCCTTCAGCCATGTTTTGCGTTCATTTAGCTTTTCAAATAATTTTTAATCATTTGTCATGTTAAGTTCATTTAAATAAAAGTTCAGCAGCAAATGAAATGTGTAAATTGATCAAATTAAATTTTAATGCAAAATTAGAACAAGTAAAATTTAATTTATTTTTAGCTAAATAAGCCTCTTACAAAAAAAAAAAAAAAAAAAAAAATCAAATAAAAAGCTAAATTAAAAGATATATAATTTTAAACAGCAAATCAAATGTGTAAATTGATCAAATGAAATCTCAATGCAAAATTCAAACGAGTAAATTTAAGCTAAATAAGCCTCTTATGAAAAATTAAATAAAATGTTAAATTAAAATATATAATTTTAAACCGCAAATGAAATGTGTAAACTGATCAAATTAAATCTTAATGCAAAATTAAAATGAGTAAATTTATTTTTTAAGCTAAATAAGCCTCTTACAAAAAAAGTACATAAAATGCAATTAAAATATATAATTTTAAACAGCAAATGAAATGTGTAAATTGATCAAATTAAATCTTGATGCAAAATTAAAACAAGTAAATTAAATTTTAAGCTAAATAAACCTCTTACAAAAAATTAAAATGCTAAATTAAAATACAGAATTTTAAAATAAAAACAAAAATACTAAAAAACAAATAAAATTGTACAATTAAAATAAATAAATGACTAAATAAACAGTATAAAAGACAAAAATTACAAAGCAAACTACATTTAAAAATTAATGTTTTAAAGAATATAATATTTATAATGAAAGAATGAAAGAAATGTATATATATACACATAAAAAAAAACATTAAAAAATAAAGTTTTTTTTTTTTTTTTAATTATTTGTAATGTACCAGGCAAAGCAGGCTAAAAAGAAGGTTCAAATTTAATGTGTATATATAAAACAACTAAAAATCAAAAGCACGTTGATAAATTGCAGCAAACTGCTGTACTGATTTTTCCTCTTTGTGAAAATTAATGTTAAGTAAAATGCAATCTATTCAAAATTATAATTTACTTCATTTTTCTTCACATGAAGAAATGGTGATATCAGGATTGAATCCCGACATGATTAACACACGACACCAGAAAATCAGAATTAAAAAGAATCATCAAAATTAAGGCAACTGAGATTTGTGTAAATTTCTACAAAACCGATATTTGACAAGAAAATCAACAGAATATAACAATGTGATAGCTTAATATCTGAGGAAGACGATCCGTGTTCTTATTTTACATCATATCCGCTTTTATCCACGCAGTGTTTTCATCTTTATGAACTCTCTGAAGAAGCTTCAGTCCAACAGACATAAAAAGTCAAGAAATAAACCTCATCACCTCATGAAGCAGCCCTGCAATCCTTCAGTCTCTTTAGCTCAGGCAGGAAATGAGGAAAGTCAGTGTTTTTGGTGCTGAGGTCACCTGGAAGTGTCTGTTCATTACGTGTCCGTTTTTTTCAGTGCAGAGCGTCTGATCTCCATCAGAAGGCAACGCTGACGTACATTCAGCTCTTCAGGATGCTATCTGGCAATAAAACACAACATGAGTCAACACACTGACATAGAAATGCATCTACAGCGCTGTAAATGCAAGCACAAAGCAAAAAATGTGAGAGATTGTAAACTAAATTAAACTTTACAATAATGCGTGTTAATGTTAGTTAATGCATTAGTTATCATGAACAGGAATTGTAAACTAAGAATAAAAAAAAACCTTTGCAGCATTTATAAATATATTAAAATATATTACAATATTTATTTTAATGCATAAAAACCATTTATTAACATATGTCACAAAATGTATACTATATATATATATATATATATTTCATAAAATAGTTATAAGGCATTACAAAAACACATTTATAGCAACATAATTAATACAATCTCTCAGTTTCAATATAAACGAAGACATTTTTGCAATTCAAGTTGGTATATTTAATTAATATTTTTTATATGCAGATTAAGGGATTTTCAAAATATAAAACGAATTGTAAGGTCATCAGGTTTTAATGTGGATTAAATTAATTTATTCACACTGTATAATATAGCATTCATTTAATTTATTATAAATATAATATTAAACATTAGATCAAATATAAATGTTCATTTCTACATATACTAACATTTTTACATGAAGTTAGTATATTTTAGTATATTTAGTAGTAAAATACTACATTTAATTAATTCATTATTTTTTTTATATCTAGATTAATGATTCCCAATGTATTAAAAATGATGCACTGAATTTTATTTTGGTTTTGACCATTAAAAAAAAAAAAAAAAAAAAAGACAAAATACCTGTGAGGTAAAACTCTAATAGTTTAATTATATTAAACATTATATAAAATATTAATGTTAATTGATACATATACTAACATTTTTATACATACATTAAGTTAGTATATTTTAGTATATGTAGTAGTAAAATATATTTAATTTAGCATTATATTGTTATATCTAGATGAATGATTCCCAATGTATTAAAAGTATGCACTTGATTTTATTTTAGTTTTGACCATAAAAAAGTCAAACTCAATTATATATATATATATATATATATATATATATATATATATATATATATATATATATATATATATATATATATATATATATATATATGTGTGTGTGTGTGTGTGTGTGTGTGTGTGTGTGTGTGTGTGTGTGTGTGTGTGTGTGTATATATATATAAAATAAATGTTAATTTCTATATATACTAACATTAGCTAGTATCGGTAATTAATTTAATAGCATATTTTTATATCTAGAGTAATAATTCCCAATGCATTAAATGACTCATTAACTCATGTTTGCAATTTTATTTCAATTTTAACTATTAAAAAAACTATTAAAAAGGCCTGTGAGGTCATCAAGTTGTATGGTGCATTAAATTAATTTTTAAATATAGTATTTATTTTATTGATATATAATATTAGTGTTAACATCAAAACAAAATATACAAAAATAAATATAAAAATGTATATTTAATTAATTTAGCAGTACATTTTAAACCTAGATTAACAAACGCCAATGCATTATCATGCTTTACTCTTCATGTAAAAAAAAGTCATGTAAAAAAAAAAAAGTTGATTGTAGGTTGATGTAGGGTGCAGTACACAGGACGTAGTGCGCACTTGGACTGGTAGGAGCAGGGTTGAATGTGGTCGCTGGTTTCCACACTGATCTGCTGCTGTGCTACATGGACGTCCTGTGAAGGAGCCACGGTCTGTGGAGGAGCTTCTGTTACTACACCCTGACAACAGGAAGTGACATCATGCAGGAAATCGACATAGGCTACAATTTAATTAATTTATGCACAGAGTAAAGCGCGGCACTGTGTTCACTACACATGAGCAGTTCATGATCCAGCAGTGTTTTCAGTGTCTCTGCATCTGCTCAGATGCATTTTTAATCCAATCACAATTTTTATCTTCTGTCTAAATTCTGCAGCCCTAGTATTTGTATAACTCATGAAACATGCAAGATTTACCTCTACAGGAAGTGCTGATGGAGGGACTGGTGTTAACTGATGGATGAATGTTCCTTGCATAGGGGGCACAGGAGCCTGAATATACTGAAACACATGCATAGATCAACATAGGATAACACACATATGCAGTTCTCTTGCTGTCCTGCAGAGGGCGCCGACTGATCGAGAGCTGCAGATCACTCGATCCTTCCTTTCTCTGTGTGTGTCTGTATAATGGATGGTTCAACTGTCTCTCAGAGCAGTGCTAATGAGTGGAGTTAAAGGGCGTAGACATGGGTGATTAACTTCCTGTACAGGAGCGCAGCGTAAACTACAACAGTGTCACAGCACTGAAGACTGACTGCGCACAACACACACACACAGTACCTGTTTTTCCATTGCCTATAATTATCAGGCTTTTTGTGCATTTCTCAGATTTAAAGCACATCAGCATCATACTGATTCACACTGATTCACGACAGACATAAAATGCTTTCAATTGGGTGTATGTATAGCAGAGTTATATAGTTTATATAGCATATATAGTTTGGTATATAGTTCTAGTTTTTAGTCTGGTACATAGTCTAGAATACAATCAACTTTTTAATCTATTAGACTATTAGACTATTTAGTCTAGTATTTAGTCAGGTTTTTAGTCTGGTATATTTTTCAGTATATAGTCATATTTAGTCTTTATAGAGTATATAGTCTAGTATACAGTCAGGTTTTTAGACTGGTATATAGTCTAGTATACAGTCAGGTTTTTAGACTGGTATATAGTTGGGTATATAGTTTGTTTTTAGTCTGGTATATAGTCCAGTATATAGTTGGATGTGTTGTATATACACTATATATAGCCAGGTTTTTCGTTTTGTATATAGGCCTATATACAGTAGATTTTTAGTATGGTATATAGTATAGTATATAATTAACTTTTAAATCTGTTATTTAGTCTAGTATTTAATCAGGTATTAAGTCTGGTATATTTTTCATTTTTAGTCTTTATAGAGTATATAGTGTAGTGTATAGTCAGGTTTTTAGACTGCTACATAGTTGGGTATATAGTTTGTTTTTTAGTCTGGTATATAGTGTATTACATAATTAGCTTTTAAATCATATTTAGTTTAGTATTTAGTCAGGTTTTTAGTTTTTCAGTATATAGTCATATTTAGTTTTTATAGAGTATATAGTCTAGTATATAGTCAGGTTTTTAGTCTGGTATATATTTGGGTACATAGTTTGTTTTTAGTCTGGTATATAGTCCAGTATATAGCTGGGTGTTAGTTTGGTATATACTTATATATATAGTTAGGTTTTTTCGTTTTGTATATAGGCCCATATATAGTAGTTTTTTAGTCTGGTATATAGCATAGTCTATAATCAACTTTTAAATCTGTTATTTAGTCTAGTATTTAGTCAAGTTTTTAGTCTGGTATATTTTTCAGTATATGGTCATATTTCATTTTTTTTATAGAGTATATAGTCTAGTATATAGTCAGGTTTTTAGTCTGGTATATAGTTGGGTATATAGTTTGTTTTTAGTCTGGTATATAGTTGGGTATGAAATTGGGTGTTAGTGTGGTATATACACCTCTATATATCTATATAGTATATTTAGTCTGTTTTTTTCAGTATATAGTCATTTGTATATAGGTCTAGCATTTTTATATAGTAGATGTTTAGTCTGGTATATAGTTGGGTGAATAAATTTTAAATCTGTTATTTCGTCTAGTATTTAGTCAGGTTTTTAGTCTGGTATATTTTTCAGTATATAGTCATTTAGTTTTTATAGAGTAAGTAGTCTAGTATATAGTCACGTTTTTAGACTGGTATATAGTTAGGTATATAGTTTGATTTTAGTCTGGTATATAGTCAGTATATAGTTGTTTTTAGTCTGTATATAGTATTTAGTCCAGTATATATTCTGGTATATAGTCTAGCATACAGGCAAGTTTTTTGTCTGGTATATAGTCAGGTTTTTTGTTTGGTACATAGTTGTTTTTAGTCTGCATATACTCCAATATATATTCTGTTGTATAGTCTAGAATATAGTCGAGTTTTTAGTCTGATAAATAGTCCAGTATATAGTCTGGTATGTAGTCTGGTATACAGTCCATTATATAATTACGTTCATAATCAGATTTATTCTTGTATTTAGTCCAGTTTATATAGTATATAGTGCAGTATATAGCCTTTTGTTAGTCTGGTATATAGTCCAGTATGTAGTCTGGAATATAGGGTCCGACATTACAATCAAAACAAGCATGATCATTCAAGTGAGCATTTCTGTGCAATGTTGAGCTCTTCAGCATTTTACATCTGACATACTGAGAACAACAATAAAAGAGTTTCTAATGCTGTTTGTCGTCTGAAGGAAAATTGTGTGTTGTAGTTTGTGCACACACCAACACAGACGGGGCAGATGGTGTGCATTTGATGACGGAGAGGGTTCAGCAGGGTGTCTTGAGATGGGATACGTGAACCAGTTTCTAAATTATCTTGTACACACACACACACACACACACACACACACACACACTCCTTTCAAGTATTAACCCTTAACACTACCAACTATTTCTAGATGCAGGCATCAATGTGAAGTAAATTTTCTTTACTCACATCTCACAGACATGTGAGCCAATCCAGTATACAGCTGAGTATACAGTCATATTTATAGTTTGGTACACAGTCCAGAATATAGTCTGGCATATAGTTGGGTATAAACTCTGGTATACAGTTCAGTATATAGTTGTATATGGTTGATATAGTTGGTATACAGTTGAGTACATAGTCCAAAATATAAGGTGGTGTATACAGTAGTCAACACTTGAAGTGGTTTAAAACCTTTTATTAAATTTCTTCTAAAACCAAAAAGAATACCTGTTCTTGCCTTAGGAGAACTTTGATTAACTTTTTATGATCCACTTCTAATGCTGACTACTGTAGTCCAATATAGAGTATGGAATACAGTCATATTTTTAGTCAGGTATACAGTCAGGAATTAATTTGGTATACATTTTGGTATATAGCCAGGATTTTAGTCAGGTTTAGTCTGGTATATAGTAACAGTTAAGTATTTATTCCGTTATATAATCTTGTATATAGTTGAGTATATAGTCTGTTATATAGTCTAGTATATAGCCTGTTACGTAGTCAGGTATATACAGTAGTCAACATTTGAATTGGATCAAAACCTTTTATCAAATTGGTCCTAAAACCAAAACTTGTCTTAGGACAACTTTGGTAAACGTTTTTTGATCCACTTCAAATGTTGACTACTGTAGTTAAGTATATAGTCTGTTATGCAGTCTAGTATATAGTCTTGTGTATATTTCAGTACATAGTCTGTTATAGTCTGGTAAATAATTCAACATACATTCTGTTATTTAATGTGGAATATAGTTCAGTTTATAGTCTTATGAATTCTGATATATATTTGAGTATATACAGTCTGTTATATAGTCTCATATAGTTCAGTATATAATCTGTTATATAGTTTGGTATACAGTTTAGTTATATAGTCTAATGTTGTCTTTTATATAGTTCAGTATATAGACTAGTATATAGTCTGTTATATAGTCTGGCAAATAGTATAGTCTGTTATATAATGTGGTATATAGTTCAGTATATAGTCTTATGAATTCTGGTATATACTGTCTGTTATATAGTCTTGTATATAGTTCAGTATATGATCTGTTATATAGTTTGGTATACAATTTAGTTGTATAGTGTTATGTAGTTTGTTATATAGATCAGTATATACACTGGTATATAGTCTGTTACGTAGTCTAGTTTATTGGAGCATATATTCGGTTATATAGTCTGGTATATAGTTGAGTATATAGTCTGTTACGTAGTCTGTTATACAGCCTGGTATATATAGGCAGCTATGTAGTCTAGTTTATAGTTGAATATATATTCTGTCATGTAGTATATAGTTGTGTATATAGTCTGATATGTAGTCTGGTATATAGCCTTGTATATAGTTCAGCAGATAATCCTATATAGTCTGGTATATAGTTGAGTATAAAATCTGTTATGTAGTCTAGTTTATAGCATGGTATATATTCTGTTATATAGTCTGGATTTGGTTAAGTATATAGTCTGTTATGTAGTCTGTTATATAGCCTGGTATATATATAAGCGGTTATGTCATCTAGTTTATAGTTGAATATATATTCTGTTATGTAGTCTAGTATATAGTTGTGTATATAGTCTGATATGTAGTCTGGTATATAGCCTTGTATATAGTTTAGCATATAATCTTATATAGTCTGGTATATAGTTGAGTATATAGTCTGTTACGTAGTCTAGTTTATAGTGGAGTATATAACCTGTTATATAGTCTGGTATATAGTTAAGTATATAGTCTGTTATGTAGTCTGTTATATAGCCTGGTATATATATAGGCGGTTATGTCGTCTAGTTTATAGTTGAATATATATTCTATTATGTAGTCTAGTATATAGTTGTGTATAAAGTCTGATATGTAGTCTGGTATATAGCCTTGTATATAGTTTAACATATAATCTTATATAGTCTGGTATATAGTTGAGTATATAGTCTGTTACGTAGTCTAGTTTATAGTGGAGTATATAACCTGTTATATAGTCTGGTATATAGTTAAGTATATAGTCTGTTATGTAGTCTGTTATATAGCCTGGTATATAGTTGGTTATGTAGTCTAGTTTATAGTTGAATATATATTCTGTTATGTAGTCTAGTATATAGCTGAGTATATAGTCTGATATGTAGTCTGGTATATAGCGTTGTATATAGTTTAGCATATAATCTTATATATAGTCTGGTATATATATATATATATGAGTATAAAATCTGTTATGTAGTCTAGTATATAGTTGAGTATATAGTCTGTTATATAATTCAGTATATAGTATAATGTATATAGTTTTGTATATACTGTAGTCTATTATATAGTCTGGTAAAGATCAGAAAAATAAGATGTTATGTAGTCTTGTATATAGTTAAATATATATTTTGTTATATAGTCTGGTATATAGTTCAGTAGTTCGGCATACAGCGCGGGATAAAGTCTGCCTTTTAGTCCATTATATAGTTGAGTATATAGTCACATTTTTAGCAGGGTATACATTCTGGTATATAGTCTTAATATGGACTGGTATATAATCTGGTAAAAAGTCACATTGTAAGTCTGATATATATTATTCTGACCAGAAAACTCTTACACCATCTGACTGTACAGTGAACAAAACACAGCTGATGTTTTTGTGACATTTTGTGTTGAGTAAATGTGAAATCAGAGCAGACACAACCCACAGCTTACAAACTCACATTAGCAGAAGATCCCAGTGTCAACTGATTCATCTGTTGTGTTAGTGGAGTCATGATGGCAGCTGGAGGCACCGATACAGCGCTGTGATCTAGAGCTGGACTGATGACCGCTCCCTACAGACACAGACCAAAACACATCATTTCAGCATGTTTGTGACTGTCAGCATGGTTTTAAGAACCAATATCAACCACATAAACACCCACTACAAGAATGACTTCATAAGTTCTTAGTCTTTTTTTTTTTGTCCTGTTTTCAACATTCTTAACATTGTTTTTTTTTTTCTGTAGAAATAAAGTCGGATGTTTACATGTCCTCATGAACCTGGTATCTAGAAGGTGTTTATGAAAGTGTTACTGTCAGCAGGTTTGTGTAAAAATAAATGAAACTTCAGCACAGAACACACTGATATTGATTTAGTGAATGTCATATAAGCGTTGGTTATGGTTGGCCGATTCCATATCGCGCAGCCAATCCGAAGCGATCCTTCTTTCTGGTTTCATTACAGTGACTGACCTCAATCAATGACTTTAACATGGCAAACACTCAAGAAACAGCACAAGGAACATGTTCTAGGAGTATATAACAAAAAACTGAATCAGCAGTGCATTTTATGACTCATGAAACACAAAAAAAAAAACAACCTTCATGACAAAAAAAAAAAAAAAAAAAAAAAAAAAAAACTACTACAAAAGCTGTGCAAACTCATGTCTGATGCCCACTACATAAAACACAATGACATCAGGCTGTTTTCTTTTGATTAATACTGAAATATTGTCATACAATGCATTTTAAGCACTGAAATGAATCTGCAAAAATGTGTGGCTTAATAATTCAAGTCTTCCCAGAATCAGTCAGACTGAGCAAGATACATTTTTCCCAGTCATTAGTTTTCATGATCATTTTCAGCCTCTCTAATGCAATTAAGGAAACCATTTCTGCTACTTTACCTTTAAGGATTGTTTATTTAAACAGTCACAGAGAAGAAAGGTCAGAGGTCACTTACTGTTGGCTGCATCACATACTGCTGCTGCGGTGGCATCCATGCCGTGCTCTGAACCTGTGAGGAACAACAAACAGCTTCACCAGCGCTTACAAAATATAAACATGGTCCACACTAGGCACATTAAATAGTTATTGTAGCTAAAACTACAACCATATACAAAAAAAAAAAAAAATCTAGCAACAAAATTTCCCATTTTCATTTAGTTTAACTTGATGTATTAAACTTACTAAAACTGAAATAAAAAAATAATAAAAATAAAATTAAACCCATAGTTTTTGCTGTTGCTTATGAGTAGACTTGCATTAAACTTATTTTATTTTATTATTATTTATTTATTTATTTTTATTTATTTTTTTTAGTTTTTACTACTTTTTTCTTTTCTTTTCTTTTTTTTTGCATTTTTGCTCACTGTGTTTTTATATGCTGTAGAAATGAATGTAATAGAAATGAAACAAAACTGAAACATCACTCATGAACATGTGATTTGTCTTCAAAATTCTTGCTGCTAAAAATTAGCATCACAACTATTAATTGGAAATATTACTCTGCACTGACAACTAAAAATGCAAAAGCAAAATGCACAGCATTAATTCATTTACTGACCTAGAACCATACACATTGTGTTTATGCACAGCCACAGAAAACATGCTGGTGTTTGATCTGTGCTTGGTGTGGATTGATCTTTGTGAAGACAGTGATGAAGATGATTCTCCTCTGCTCTGATATTGATGAATCAATCTGAGAGTGATGGATCACACCCTATCTCTCTCTCTCTCTCTCTCTCCCGCTCTCATCTGACAGCAACTCTCTCTTTCTCACATTTCCTCATTCGATAATAAAATCTCCTGTGTAATTCAGCCATCAGGGCAAAAATTGAACCCAGAGACAGTCAATTCATCAGCTCATGAGGACGGGGTTGAGATGGTGTCTCTGTGTGACGGGTTAACGACTCGCATATAATAAACGAACTCCAAATCAGAATTGTAAGACAGAGCTCATTCATTCATGAGCTGCTCTGATGGTCTGATACTGAAATCACACACGCACGCTCACCTGATATGTAGAGACGGGTGAAGCGGTGATGAACGGAGTGACAGATGCTTGCGCGATCATCCGGTTAGTAGTGATGCTGTACGGAGAAGAGTAGAACCTGTGCACAAAAAGAAATTTAATAAAGGTTGTGCATTTCTACTCGCCTCTGTATGACCGTATGCATGCGTCCTGTAGGCGGCGCTGTGATGAGAATGTAAATAATCATAACTGTGTTGTTCTGATCTCTTATCAGACAGGATGTTTTATTAGGAGACAGACACAGGAAACAGGAAGTGAGGGATTTCCTGCAAGCAGAACACACTGGGAAAGACAATCTTTCCTTCTGCGTGTCTGTGTGAGTGTGTGTGTCTGAGAGAGAGAGAGAGAGAGAGAGAGAGAGAGAGAGAGAGAGAGAGAGAGAGAGAGAGAGAGAGAGATACATACCCATTCTGCATGACAGCAGGGTCGTATGTGAGTGTCATTCCCGTCTGCAAAGACATGCAGAGAGACAAATGAGGAAATCTGTTAATAGCAGATTTTCAGATGGCAGACTTATCAGATCTGAGGGTCCAAACCCTCAAACCTGCCGTCACTCCATCATATGAGAAAAAGACACTAATTATACAAGTTGATGATAATGAGTTTAAAACTATCATAACCAGATGTATGGAGTGACAATGTGTCTCTCAACACTGGAAGTGCAAACACTGCTCAACCAGACAAAAATCACAGCCAATCAGACAATACATGATTTGTTATCTATCTATCTCTCTATCCATCCATATATCTATATCTCTCTCTCTCTCTATCTATCCATCTCAATCTATATCTATCTATCTCTATCCCTCTATATCCATCTATCTATCCATCTATAAATGTATTAATATATCATGTATTAGATCTATATTTAGGAAATATGTAAGACTTTTTCTCTTTAAAAAAAAAAAAAAAAAAAAAAGAAAGAAAAAGAAGTGGCTAGAGCAAAAAAATAAATAAAAATAACATTTAGGTTTTTGTTTAATTTACAAGTACTTCATATTTGTACAAATGTTAGTTTACAATGTTTCTACAGTTTTTCTTCCAAACCTAAAACTATTGTAAATATACTACACTTTTCAGAAGTGCAGTGGTGATGAGGAGCAGCCGTCTGCAGATGTCCACGGCGCATCTGTGCTGCATTAGTGTGACATGCAGCAGGTGCATCAGCTGCACCTCAGGACATCATCATGATCAGCCTGATTTCCTGTAAATGACTCTGTGTGTGTGTGTTTGGTTTATATATCCTGGTGAGGATTTAAACCTGAATACACACACACACACACACACACACACACACACACTCATGGGGACTTATGTCACAGTGTCATACAGAAACAGTTTTTTTGAGAAAGTAAAAATGTCTACATGTAGGGAAGGTTTAGGTGTAGGGTTGGTGTAGGGCAATAGAAAATATGGTTTGTACAGTATAAAAACCATTGCGTCTATGAAGAGTCCCTAAAAGTACATCTGACCACAAAAACAAATGTGTGTGTGTGTGTGTGTGTGTGTGTGTGTGATCTTACCTCTCCTTCCCTCCACGCTCTGCCATTCTGTGGATATTTACTCTGAGTTTGTCTCTTCTTCTGTCCACCATCCGCAAACTTGCACAGCAGTGGTTCAGACGGACCTACAGACAGACACGAGAGACAGAGACAGAAAATACAGCAAACGTGTACAAACAGACAGAGAGACGGAGAGACAGCATCATTCAACCTCTCCATCTGTCCATTTCACTGCTAAAACTATATACAGAATAAACAGACAGAAATAAAGAGAGATAAAGACAAAAAAACAATAGGTAAAATGACAGAACGATAGAACAAACAATAGAGTGATAGATAGAATGATAGTTATAGATGCGGAACGATAGAGTCAGCGCCAATAGCCTTGTGGGCAGTGTGCCGACATGTGGTGGAGTTGCGCCTTGGGTGTCCTGAGATTGAGTCCTGCCCTTTCCCGATCCCACCCCCCTTCTCTCTCCCATCCACTTCCTGTCTCATCTCTACCGTCCTGTCAAGAAGAAAAAAAGAAAAAAAAGAAAAAAAGGAAAACGAACAATAGAAGAAACGATAGAAAGATAGAACGAACAGTGAACTATAGAACGCACGATAGATAGAACGAATGACAGATAGAACAAACAATAAATAGAATGACAGACAAAATGAACGTTAGAACAAACAATAGATATAGAACGATAGAACGATGTAACAAATGACAGATCAAATATGTAGACAGAACAATAGAATGAATGATAGACAGAATGATAGAACTTGATAAAATGAACGAATGATAGAACAAACGATAGACAATTATATAAACAACAGAACAAATGATGATATAGAACAACAGAATGAAAGAACAAACAATAAAATGAACAATAGAATGATAGAATAAACTATAGCTAGAATGAGAAAACAATAGACAGAATGAGAGAATGATAGAAATAATAGAACAGATATAGATAGAACGACAGAACAGACGATAGATAGAATGATATAGAACAACAGATAGAACGACAGACAGAATGATAGAACAATAGAACGACAGAATGAATAGAACGACAGAACAACAGACAGAATGAGAGACAACGCTAGATAGAATGATAGACAGATAGAACAATGGAATGAACAGAATGAATGATGGAACGACAGAATGAACGATAAGATGAACAATAGAGAGAACGACAGAAAGATAGAATGAAAATGAAGGAACGAACGACGGAACGAACGACAGACAGAATGAATGACAGATATAGAACGACAGAATGATACATAGAACAATAGACAGAACAAACAATCAAACTAACGACAAACTAACCATAGATCGAAAGAACAACAGACAGAACGAACAATAGATCAAATGAACGAAAGAACGAATGATAGACCGAAAGAACGACAGAACGAACAATAGACAGAACAAACAAACGAATAATAGACAGACAGATAGAACAAATGATAGAACGAATGAACGAAAGATGTAATAGAAGAACGACAGATAGAACGAATAACAGAACGAACGATAGGACGAACAATAGACAGCATGATAGAATGATAGATATAGAACAATAGATAGATATAGAATGACCGAATGATACACAGAACGAGACAGAACAAACGAAAGAACGGTAGACAGAACTAACCATGGATCAAAAGAACAGATAGAACGAACAAAAGAACGAATGACAGAACAATAAACCGATAGAATGACAGAACGAACAATAGACAGAATAAACAAACAAACGATAGACTGACAGATAGAACGAATGATAGAACGAACGAAAGAATAGCAGAACGACAGATAGAACGAATAACAGAACGAATGACAGAACGATTGAATGAATGATAGAATGACAGAACTATAGACAAATAGAATGAAGAAACAAACGATAGAACAAACCATAGACATATAGAATGACAAATCGACAGACAGAACGAACAATAGATAGAACGAACAAACAAACGAATGATAGGCCGACAGAGAAACAGATAGAATGAAAGATAGATAGATAGAACGAATAACAATAACAGAACGAATGACAGAACGAATGACAGAACGAATGACAGAACGATAGAATGACAGACAGGTGGACAGACATGAGCTGATCTGAGTACAGCTTTGTTAAATAATCATGAAATGACTTCCTGTCCAGCCTGAGCTCAGTTCTGATCAATACCGCATTCAGAAACAATGCTGTTAGTCTCAATCCAACAAATCACACTAAATGCGAGAGGAAGCATCTCTGCAATCAAAACATCTCAATACGATCTCATCTATTTCTCAAATCATCTGAGTTGCTCCACATTGATTTTACAGCTCTAGACTCTTACTGGATGACACCTAGTGACTCATTTGGGTCTCATTTTTATTAGGAGCTTATGAGAAACCTGAGACAAAGCGGACACCACTATGAAACCAACAACTCCACGAGCTGTGAAAGATTTGAGCAATAATATCCCACATCACCAAAACGAATAGAGCAGTCACCTGGTGTTCCTGCTGCAGTTTTCAGATATTTTCCATTAAAATGTTGTATGACAACTTCACATTTCTCTGTGGACTCCATCCTGAAGAACAACAACAAACATGACTGGAATAAAACACAAAATACAAGGCAAAACCCCACCAGGAAAACACAGCATTGTATTTGTGTTGCGTTTCAATGGTTTAAGAGATTTATAGCAAAGCTTTTGACTTTTTTAACTGGCTTGTGTGATCAAAAACATCATGAGGTCCTCAGACTCTGAATATTAACTGTTGAAAATGACACTGTTGTTGACCCTCATTAGCACAGAATAAAACTACATCCTCACAACAGCACACACACACTTGACGACTTTTAAGTCTATTAACCACTCAGTTAAATGAGGTTTTGATATGAAAACACACACACACACACACACACACACACACACACCTGGCGAAGCCGACACCTCTGCTCACGCCGATGGCGTCCCGTAATATCCGTGTGGAGATCACGTGACCGAAGGGTCTGAGCAGCGCCTCCAGCTCCTGTTCATCCATAGAGACGGGCAGATTAGACAGGTACAGGTTAGTGGGGTCCTGCTCCTGCTGCTACAGACAACACACACACACACAAACAAACAAACACACACACACACACACACATCCATCAGGTTACTTCAACACTTCAATGTATGATCAAACTGACAACACTTAAGATAAAACTTTATTTAAACCAGTGTTATTTTGGTATCATTGACATACAGTGTTTGTGAACACTTCAAATGAGTTTTTATTTTGATATTTTCCATTTTTACTTTAATTGTAGTTATTTTGTTTAAAAAAAAAAAGTCCAAGTCATTAATTTACATTTTAATTATTTTTAGTAATTAAAAAAGCTAAACTAAATGAAAGTGAGAAATGTTGCATTGGCAGTAATTATCATTTTTATTTATTTATTTTATTTCAAATAAATTAAATATGATTTTATGGTTTTAAAATTATACTTTTCATATTTTATTTTTAGTGTATTAAGTAACTAAAATGTTTTTATAATAATAATAATAATAATAATAATAATAATAATAATAATAATAATAATAATAATAATAACAACAACAACAACAACAACAACAACAACAACAACAATAAATTTTATACAATTATACAAACATAAAATTAAATAAATACATTATTTAAGTTTTAGACTATTTATGAGAGTTTATTACCACATAGATTTAATGGTAAAACTGTCAGGAAGCAAAATAAATCTCACTTATTCAAAATAAATCAATAAATGTCACATTTAAATCTGTATATAAATGTTTTATACTTTACATTGTGTGTGTGTGTGTTTTTTTTTTTTTACCATGAATATAAATAAATTCACATTGTGTATTACATAAAAATACAAATTAAAAAAAAAAAAATGTTTTTATGGTTATAGTTGACTATTTGAACCCTGTATCAAAACAAATCAAAAATTCAGCCAACATTTTTTTTTGGTCAAAGACTTGACATTAACTCAATTTCACACTCAAAGTAACAAAAGTAATAAAACATGCCTCAAATGATCTGCTCTGCACATTCATCAACAACTACTGACTCATTCGTGCCTGTTTATTTCTCCTAAACCATTTTAGGAGGAACATCTGAGACAAAGTTGTTATTGTAATGAAACCGAGATGTGAGCTACAAAGAATGAGAAATACATTTCCTCTATAAGCAGAAACAGTAAAACAAGAGTCACTGCGTCTGAACTCAGAAATTTTAGATCAATTTTACATAGAACACGATTCACTAAATGAACGTCAGTAGGCAGGATCAGAGTTTGACTGTCATTCACACACTAATAAACGGCAGTGAGAAAGATGGACAGACGGGAGACGGGAGCGCCGCGACAGCAGATCAAGCTGCTCCGTCATCGTAATATCCTCTAATAGTGAGTCAAACACGCTCCACTGACACTGAGTAAATCACACTGCAGCTCACGCCCTTGTATGTGTGTGTGTGTGTGAGGAGATGAACACAAATATGAGATGATATTTACACTTACATATGTTTATACAGGTCCAAAAATCTCACTGTTTAAAAACATCCTCACTATAATAATCAAACCTGCTGAACACAACTAGTGAGCCACATCTCACTAGTTAAAAACACTGATAAATCAGTCAAATCATGTTTGTAGTTTAATCTGATGTTCTGTGCAGTTTTCTTTGAGGTTCACCTGATATTAAAAACAATGGAAGTCTAATATATAATACTCACTAATATAGTGAAACAAACACGTGTGCATTTGTGTGTAAAGTTAAATATCGCAGTAGAAAACACCAGGGCTACTTGTCAAAGGTCTCTATCAAACAAACTACAATTATGAATAAAATATTTATTATTATTATTCATATATAAAAAGAGTTATAAATTATATACAATATTATATAATATAATTTTAATTAAAGATTTATAAATATTCAAAATATTATATATTAATAAGTACTTTATATTATAATTCTATAATTGTTTCATATATAAATTAATTGCAATAGATTTATTATATTTATTTTTCATATATAAAAATAAGAGTTATACATTATATACACAATATTATATAACAATTCCAACATATTTATAAATATTCTAAATATTAAATAAATACATACTTTATAATTCTATAATAGCCCTATATATAATTGGGCAATAATTTTAATAGATTTATTATAATTATTATTATTAATATATTAAAAAATGAGTTATAAATACACAAAATACCATTATAATATAATAATTAAATATTTATAAATATTAAATATCTGAAATATTAAATATTAATAAATACACACTTTATATTATAATTAAGTATATTATAATTTATATAACAATTCTAATTATTAATAAATATTTTATATGATTAAATTACAATTTTAAAAAATGCTAGTTAATTTTTTTATATTTACATTAAGAAATTAACTTACCTTAAAGACGTTACTCATTACATATAATTAAATATAATTCTAACTCAAATAAAATTAAAATGAATTTATTATAATGACTAAATTATATATAATGATATAAATGTAATGACTAAATTATACATGCATGTTAAATATGCATTGATTAAATTCTATAGAGATAATGTATATTAAATTTAAGAAATACAATTTAATTAAACTATAATAATTGCATAGATTATTAAATAATGTAAATAATCGTTTGTATGTGTATGTATACATGTGTGTGTCTGTGTCCGTCTGCGTCCGTCTGCGTCTGGCATGTATGCGTTCAATATGATCAGTGTTGGAAGGATGGCGTGACTGGCACAGGAAACAGACGTCTCTGGCAGTGTGTGTGTGTGTGTGTGTGTGTCTCATTCTGTGGTGTAAACAAATGTAAACACACTTGGTCTCCACACATATGGACTTTCAGCCGCTCTGATTGTCATGTTTGTGTCTGTTGTTGAATATGTTTTCAGAAATGGCATAAATAATGAGTGTGAGCATCAGAGCAACGTCTCATATCTGCTCTAATAAAAAGGTTAATGTGAGTTTGAACGCTTAATCATCACTCCTCGCTTCATTTCCTCTCATTCTCTCCGTGTTGAACTCTCATGAAGATGCTCTCATGCTCTTGCAAACACCACCTTTAGAAACTTCTACATCTTTCATTGTCTCAGATTAGCCTGTGTTACCCAGAAGCCCCTGCTCCTGTAATTACATTAGAGTTAGACGGCAATAGTTAATTGGAGAGGAATACAGATGCAGCATAAAAACACATTTATGCTCTACACTGTACAGTCTTTACTTTACTACAGAGATTCACTTGCATGAGGATGAGAAAAATAACTAGTACAAATGATCTCAGTCTTAAAATCAATGCAAAATAAGTGTAGTCATGGTTTAGTAGTTTATGCTACATGCTGATTGTTTACAGTGAGTTACAGTGATAAATAATTCACACAAAGCATCATGGGAACAAATACAAGTGGCTATTCCTATGGAAAACAGCACAGCTACAGGCCTAATGAACGCCAGATCATCCTGCCATTTCAGGTGAGGGAGGAAATTTACATTTAATTAGCATCTCATTATCATATGATTAGTGAACTGAATGAAACAGACCTGAGAAATACTGCAGAAAATGTTTTCATTCGTGTTCCTAGTCTTACTATGAACTTGTATGGCCCTAGGATTTCCAAAAAATTAAGTTCCATTTTTTATTTGATTAAAATATTAATTAAATTGGTAATGTATTATGCCTTTGATTTATAAAAATAAAATGCACAACAAACACCACATTTAATATTTATGTGAAAAAAGAATAAATTATGAAATTGTTTTTATTAATTAAATTGATATGCCTATTAGATAGAGAATTTGAGTAATAAAATTGATTAAACTATTAAAAAAAAAACGAATAAAAAAAAATGGAATTCGAAAAATGCATTTATAAGGGCCAAAAAAAAACAAAAAAAACATGCTTTTTATTTAGATTTTAATAATTTGTCATTAAATTACTAAAATTTACCATTAAAAACTTAAACAAAAAAAAATAAAATAAAATGTATTTCACAAAGCCCTAAACATTTCACCTTTTACTAAACTTTTAAATAAACTTATTGAATTGTGTCAATTTCACGGTTTCAATAAAATAGACATACATTCTGACTACCATTAAAACAGAGTCCAGAAAAATTAGGGGAGAGGAAAAAAAAAAAAAAAAAAAAAAAAAAAAAAAAAAAAAAAAAGCACTTTTGAGATCTGTTTCTTTTCCATTGACGTCAGCTGGCTCTAAAACAGATGGTAAGTTTTGAAGGGCAAACAGAGGGAGTTGTGGGTACCAGAGGAGACAGATGCATTATGGGACGATTTCCCTGCCTGGCTGGTCTAATTACAGCTCAAGCACAGTTTGAGTCCAAATACGAGACAGAAACACCCTCTGACTCTCAGAATGATCTAAGTTTACATGTACCGTATCAGTCTGATTGTGACAGCAGATTCAAAGCGTCTCAGTTAAAACATCAGTCTATATGAACATCACAAATCACAAACTAAAGCTCATGCATATGAAGAGACGGCGTGAGAACCAGATCTCATCAGCTCTGAAATACCGACACACAGATTCCTTTAGAGACTCGTGTCGCCTGATTCTGTGTGTGTTAGGAATCTGTTAGACCAGCTAATTAACACCCGACTCGCCTGTCAAACACTAACGAGAGAGGAAGTGCTGTGTTTATTACACTCAGTAAAAAGGAAAGACAGGAGGCACGTCACATGAATATTCAACAACCGTGACTTACGCTAAAGAGGACTAATCTAATGGTGGGAACTAATAGAAAAATATACACTAGTTCTCAGAAGAACATAAAATACAGATAAACATAAAACCAAAAAATAAAACCGTTAAAAAATTGCTACATAAAAGCATAAACCGAAAAAAAAAAAAAATTAAATACATAAAATTATAAATATAAAGACATGTTGTTAACTAGTTGTCAAGGCAAAAGAAATATTTTAATTTAATATACACAAATAAAAAAAATAAATAAATGAATATAAACAAATATACAATATATATGAATATATAAAAATGAATAACTTGCTAAAGGACTACATTTATTTATGTTTTGAAGTTCTTTAATTAAAAAGGACTTCACTAGGCCCTAAAAATGACAACTTTATTAAATGTTTTAATAAACTTGTTAAATTGTGTAAATTTCATGATCTTGATAAATTAAGACATACATTTTGATTACCACATTTTAAAAGAAGAAGAAAAAAAAAAAAAAAAAAAAAATCACTTATTAAATTTTTTGCAAAAAATTGTGTAAAAAAAAAAAATAAAATAAATAAAAACAAAAAAAGAAAAATAAATTACTCAAAAATGAACTAAAATAAAAATGGAAAATATAAAAATAAAATCTAACTCAAAAGAATTCAAAAGAATTAATAAAAATTAATGAGATACTTGTATTTTTTTTATTGATAGCAGAATAACACAGTAAATAACCAACTTTTATCCAATGAGACACTGCATTCACGCTATACTATATACTATGAATTTATCCCCTGGAAACCAAACCCATAACCAAACCCTCTTGAGATTGACAACCAATATTTTCTGACACTCAAGCACCTCTTTCACTGACTGTTTAAAAGTATCTCATATTTCTGGAAAGGTACAGGAAATGTATCCAGGATGCATTAAATTGACCGTGTTTCCTGAGCAGCAAATCAGCATATTAGAATGATTTCTGAAGGATCATGTGACACTGGAGTAATGATGCTGAAAATTAATTACATTTAACAGTACATTCTACTGTGCTTTTGACAAAATAAACGCAGCCTTTGTGAGCAGAAAAAAAAAAAAAAAACACTTCTTTCAGAAACTTTGTCATGTATGTGTTACATAATAAAAGACATTCACTTGTTCTGAAGGAGAAAACATCATACACTCACTCTGACTCATCAATGACTTACTTTTAGTGACTCAAATGTTCAGTATTCTGAACTTGCTTGCGTCACACTCTGTTTAAATAGCCATGAGGATGATGAAGGAATAAAGATGTCTTACCTTTGCCATCTGCGCCTGTACACCAGTGGCCTTCAGAGATGAAACGGCCTTCTGTGCTGCTGCCGGACAATCAAAGTCCACAAAGCCATAACCTACAGACACGACAGAACATTAATGTGACGTCACATGAACAGGATTATCAAGTCTACTCCACTTATTTGACCAAGAACCACCCACTTAGACAAAAGACCATCTGACTGACAGCTACAGCAACCTATCGCTTTATAACAAACAATTATGCCGAAATAAAAGTCACAAGATTGAGAATAAAATTATTTTCCTACTCATGGACAAAAAAAAAAAAAAAAAAAATATCTCGCCAAAATACATCTTAAGAATGTAATCTTTTTCTTAAGGCCGTTCTTAAAATAAAACTTAGGACGAATGCAAAATCTTGAACATTTTTTAAATATAATATCCAACTTGTCTTAAACATTTGAAACATTACAACATAATACTAGCTACATGCAGCATTATTAGTGATGTGCACAACTTCTCTGTAGTGAAACCAGTGCAAAAGCACAGACTTGCACTGTTTGCAGAGTGTTTTTCGTTGATTTTATCAGCGAGTCTAAAACAACATCTGCAAAAAAATGAGACAATGTCAAAACCTGTACATTTCTTAAGAAAAAATATATTTGATAGCTAAATATAATTTTTGTGCTAAAAATTGCATTTAGGAACAGTCTTACATTTAGAAATTTCTTAACTTCTTTCTTAAGGCAAGACATCCCAAGTGAATATAAAAATAACAGATTTCACCATACTTCTCCAAAACTGATTATCCTCCAGTTAGAGGATTAGATAGATTGATTATTCTCCAGTTAAATGACATTTAAAAAAAAAAAAAAAAAGTTTTTCTAAATTATCTAATTAAATGTGCAAATATTTGCATACACTTTCAGAACAAATATCTGAACATTGGCTCAAAACTGTTTGATTTTGTTGACAGAGTTAAAGGTTTACATAGAGGGGATTTTGGATTTTCTTTTTTAATCACTCCATAAATCAGAAAATACTGTCAAAAGACAAAAAAAACTAATTTTTACCCTTTCATAGCCTTTAAAGATATATATTGCAATTGAAATATATAGATAAATAAATCAAGTGCAAAAATAAAATCAAGCGCAAAAATAAAATCAGTGCGTGTGTGATATGAACAAACCTTTAGAATACCGATAGGAATAAAGCTGTAAAAACTGGTGCAAGTAATTTTTGTTGAAATGGAGAAGCAAACTCATTTCGAGCAAACTGCCTATAAAGATGTTTTTTAACTGAAATCTACACACCAAAACAGGTAAAACGAGTTAAATGACATAAACAAACCCTACAGTAAAAACCTTCAGAATATAATTGGGAATAAAACTAAGTTTTGGTCTAAGTGTGCGTTGCTGAAGTGGAGAAAAAAAAAAAACTTTAAGATATATATTGACATTGAAATCTATAGACGCAAATAGATCAAATGCAAAAATAAAATTAGTGTGAGTGATGTGACCAAACCTTTAGAATACTGATAGGAACAAAACTAAGTTTTGGTGTAAGTTCGTTCTGCTGAAATGGAGACACAAACTTATTTTGAGCAAAATGTCTATAAATATACGCATTTTAACTAAAATCTACCTAAGCAGACAGATGGAGTGCCATAATAAAACCTAATGGCATATGAACAAACCCTACAGTAAAAACCTTCAGAATATAGATGGGTATAAAACTGTAAGTTTTGGTCTAAGTGTGTGCTGCTGAAGTAGAGAAAAAACTTAAGATATGCATTGACATTGAAATCTATAGACGCCAATAGATAAAGTGCAAAAAATTAGTGTGAGTGATATGAACAAACCTTTAGAATACTGATAGGAACAAAACTAAGTTTTGGTGTAAGTTCTGCTGAAATGGAGATGCAAAATCATTTTGAGCAAACAGCCTATAAATATATGTATTTTAACAAAATCTACATACCCAAACAGATGAAGTGCCATAATAAAACGTAATGACATATGAACAAACGCTACAGTAAAAACTTTCAGAATATAGATGGGAATAAAACTGTACGGTTTGGTCTAAGTGTATTCTGCTAAAGTGGAGAAAAAAACTTTTTCAGATATATATTGACATTGTCATCTATAGACGCAGATAAAGTGCAAAAACAAACACTTAAATGAATATTTCATGTCATAAAAAGTTAAATAGACTAAAAACTAACAAAAAAAAAAAAAAAAAAAAAAAAAAAAAAAAAAAAAAAAGCGTGAAAACTAATGGTCCTGCCTGTAGTATGTAGCCTTAAGATGATTTAGGTTTATCCAGATCCAGCTCCAGATCCAGATTGTAATATCTAAATGCAGTAAAACTTTGTTACCCACACATAGGAAAACCAAGACCAATCACAAACCATTCCACTGCACTTTTTAAAGACAGGAAATGAAAATCAACTAAATGTGCTTCACATTATCGGATCACGTTTAACCAAACAGCATTCAAGAAACACCTGAAGACCTTTAGGAATCATCTTGTATTAAATCCTTAGTTTCCATGGCAACAACCCTTCGACTTCACTTTCCTCCTTCGTGTTCCCCGTTTTTCCTGACCTCATCCATCAGCGCACGAGCCGAGAGGAAACCCGCAAACCTGATTAATGAGTTATGAGATATTTATGAGCGATCACTCTTTCCCACAATCCCTCACTCTTCCTTTATTTTCCGTCACACCTTCATTCTCGTGGCTGTATCAGCAGATAAGGGTCACACTGGTGTTAATTAAAATTTCATGGCAGATTAAATGAGTACACACACACACACACACACACACACACACGTTCTTTGGATTAAAGGCCGTCAGCGGCGGCCCGTTATCCAGGAGAGATGAAGGTTTAATTAGAGAGGAAATAGGTTATAAGACCCTCTTCACAGATCAAATCCTCAAAATGTCCTCACGGCCACACTGGGGGTAAAAATCATACGAGCGGTAAGTTTTAAGAGTGAAATATTTCAGAAAAGAGTTGTAGAAGGGTTAGTTAAAGAAACAGGAATGGTAAAACTCAAGTTAGTTGAAATTGTGATGCATACAGTTCTACAGTATGTTTAGTGCACACAGTTTCTGTAGGTACAGAAAAATTTGCCACAATGTACAGGAAAAAAAAAAAAAAAAAATAGACTGTACATCGTATTCTTCAATGCAATGCACAAGGTTATTCTCAACATTTCTTTCTTGCCAAAAATTCAGATATTTTTACACAGAGTAAAAGTGCTAAATAAGTATTTATTGACTCCAAAGTTGCAGACTTAAAAAGTTTGCAATTTAAATGTTTATCATGTATTTCATGTATTATTTTACAATAAAGATGTACTGTAAAAAAAAAAAAAAAAAAAAAAAAAAAAAAACACATACACACTAAAGTTTACAGGAGTATGTTTACAAGAAAATACAATTTTAGTCTTATATACTTGATTTTGTTTAATTCTGTGTGCTGCTTGATGTTTCTTTGTAATTATTTGTAAAATTGACTAGCAATTTCTGAGTGAAGATTTTCAAAAATCTTACAATGAAGGTTTCACAAACTTATTGATGATAAAAAGCAGAAAAAAGTACATTAAGAGTAATGAAATGGTCAACAATACAAGTCAAAACGGTTGTTCACATCAATGTTACTATTATACTATTACTATAGTAGTTTTTATTGATATTTTAAACTAGTTTTTATTTTAGTTCATTTTATTTTTAGTTTAAATTTGAGTAATTTTATTGTGCATTGGTCAATTCTTTTAGTATTATTTTTTAACTATGTCTATGTCTACGTGTGTGTGTGTGCGTGTATATATGTATATATGTATATATGTATATATATATATATATATATATATATATATATATATATATATATATATATTTTTTTTTTTTTTTTTTTTGCATTAATTTAAAGTAAATTAAATTGAAAAATGCTGCCTTGGCAAGTAGTTTATTTTTTTTTTATATATTTTTATTTTCAGTTAAAATTTATTTGGAGTTATTTGTTTTTTTTTTTTTTTTTTTTTAAGTTAACTATAATAACAATGGTTCACACAGGATGTGTTCAAACAAGAGCACAACATCATAAAAACTCAATTCATGCTGCAAGATACTAAAGAAAAAACATTCCTTCAATAGTGTAACTGACAGATGTTCAACTCATAAACATCTACACATAACTGAGCTACAGACGATCATAAGCATCTCTCACAGCACATGATGCAAGTCTGACAGTAAACACACCGTTGAAGGTGATGAATGCATTTCAGACTTCAGCTCTTCAGTCACTGTCTCTGAAACTCTAAATATATTTAGAGCTAAAACAACCAGAAAACATCTAGATGAACTAGACTGTCGGCGGTTTAACATTATATAATACAAACAAAAACGGGCGTTACCTTTGCATTGGTTTGTGTTCTTGTCCAGGATAGCCTTAGTAGACACAATTTTCCCATATCTGTGAGGACAGAAATGATAAACATTAACAGACAAAAAAAAAAAAAAAAAAAATATAGTTATTACTAATTTTATTTCATTTTAATTTAAATACATTTACTAACTGTTTCTTTTAGTACTAACTAAATGAAAACAAGAAACATTAACGTTTATTTCATTTCAAGGAATGACATTTTTTACAGCTTTTAGTTAACCATAATAACTTACAAGCTCTTACAAGGTTAGCATTTCCAGCTTTATTTGCACATTCATACAATTTTATTTCTCTCCTGAATTCATTCAAGGCTTCTTGCACCCAAAACAGTCAGAAGTTAGTTTCTCATGATCATTTCTACAAATACTTCAATCACAATCCTGACTGATGTGCTCTTTAACATGCACAGTAAATGTTGTGTACATATGGCTGTATAGTTTGTGTTGTTCAGTCAGAGCTTGTGAATGTGAACTCAGCAAGTGTGTGTATAAATAAACTCAAGAGTGTCTCGGTCTGTCATCTTTTCTCCAGCAGGGATAATTGTGCCGTTTTCCCCAGCACACTGGAAACGTTATTTACAGCACAATGTGTTTGTGTGTGTGTGTGTGTGTGTGTGTGTGTGTGTGTGTGTGTGTGTGTGTGTGTGTGTGTGTGTGTGTGTGTGTGTAAGAGGAGCTTACAGATCTTTACATGGCTCACTCTTAAACTTCTACAATTTTAAAGTCAGCTTGACATAAAAAAATTACCCTTTTTATTTTCTTAATGAATGTTGCTGGTTTTATTACAAACGATTCATATCTGAATATGAATTTTCATACATTTTTTGACCAGTTTAAATCAAAATATCTCCATTTCCTTATTAAACAATCCAATCACAATTGTTAAACTAAAATGATTACGTTTACTTAATTAGAAATGGCTGAAAGATGAAAATAGTATTAAATAAAAGCAACAAGATAAACTAAAATCTGATAAAAAAAAAAAAAAAAAAAAATGCAAGTTAACTATAATATAACATTAGATTAAAAAAAAAAAACTAATACAGAACTATAAAAATATACTAAGCTAAAATTAAATATTTTATAAGTGAAATAAAAGCTGAAATAAAAAAATAACATTAATAAAAGTTATAAAATTAGTTTAAAAACTAAAAGTAAAATTATATTAAACTAAAATTAAATACATACATATATATCTATATCTATATCTCCATCTCTCTCTCTCTCTCTATATATATATATATATATATAAACACACACACACACACACACACACACACACATACATACATACATATATATATATATATACATATATACATATATATATATATATATATATATATATATATATATATATATATATATATATATATATATATATATATATATATATATATATATAAAAAATAGGGATAATAATCTCATCGACATTACGCTATAGGAAAAATATTTCCAAACGTTTGGGTTTGTTGTGTATGTGCACATGCCTTCAAGCTCCAAACACAAAGTGTCCTCACGGGGGATTGTGTGCCATAAGCACATCTCATTACAGACATACTGTTTGTGTCCGCTGGGAAACTCTGTGTGTGTGTGTGTGTGTGTGTGTTGTTCTGTGGGGACAGTGAGAGGCATTTCTGAGTATATCACTCTTGGTCTCATTAAAAGTTGAGTTAACTTTACCTACACAAACATACAGAGCTTCCTGTTTTTATGGTCTAAAAATACTGAAACATGACATCAGACCCTATGAAATACCTAAATCACCTAAACCGAGTTGCAAGAAATAATTGTAAGATGTAAACTCAGAATTCTGAGAAAAAAAAAATTAAAAAAAAAGTCAGAATAGTAAGTAGTTAAAATTATGAGAAAACTCTAAAATGCAGGATGCAAACTTAGAATTTTGGGGAAAAAAAAAAAAACAGAAGTCAGAATTGCGAGATGTAAACTAAATTCAGAATTGCAAGAAAAAAAGCAGACTGGCTCAACTCAAAAGAAAAAAATAAAATTTAGGTCAAAACTGTGATACAGAGTCAGAATTGCGAGATATAAACTCAATTTAGAAAAGAGAGTCAGAATTGCAAGATGTAAACTAGGATTTGTGGGGGAAAAAAAGCCTTTAATGATTTTATGAGTTTATATCTCACCCTATTTGTTTTCTTATACCGTTGCTAAAACGGGCTCCCATAGTAAACTGCACATTTCAGTAGTGCAGGGGCTTTCCATTCACCTTCTGGGTGTGAAAGTGTGTGTAGACTCACGGTTGGCAGAGTTTGATGAGGTCCTGGTCTGTGGTTCCAGGTGGAAGTCCTCGTATGTACAGGTTGGTTTTGCTGAGCTGCTCCACTGCACTTTGACTACAGCTGCTGCTTCCTGGACTGGGCGGGGCCATCGGGTGGGTGGGTGGAGCATACAGCTGTTAGAAAGAGAGGGCCGTGGTTAAAAATGAAGGTTCTGAAGGTACAGTTAAACACAGAGCTCCTCCCACAATAATCACATGACTGAATCTCAATTAACTTGTAATTCAGTGTCCTGAAGTACTGAAATGTCATCCACAGTTCAGAAAGCATTAGTGTATTATATAAAGGATCTAAAAGGTGCAGCACATCAGATTTGAGAATTACTGGACTAACGTACGTATGTACTTCACTGTCAGTGGGAAAGAACATGAATGAGTACTACAGAAACACTTCCTTACAAAATTCATCACAAAAAAAAGAAAAAAACAAAAACTTGAGACTTTACAACCATACAAAAGCTGAAAGTCACAAACTACTCATCTTGCTTTATCACCGCTAACTAAAACCATTATAAAAACTTTGTTAATTGAGATAAAGCTGAATGAAATAAAATAAAAATATTAGGTGGAAATACTGTACAATCATTTAAGTTTTATTGCAAGTTTATAATAATATTATAAGTTTACGAACACTAAAATTACTAAATGGAAATAAAAACTTGCACAACTAAAAATAAATTTTATTTTCATCTGTTTTAGTTTACATACAACCTAAAATAAAGTTACAAAAGCATTTAACAATTATTAATAAAACTAAATTAAAACAAACTAAACTGAAAACAAATATAATATTAAAGTATAAAAGAAAAATCAAAATAATAATAAAAACTACTAGTGTATACATAGCAAGGTTGTTAACTAAAACCAAAACCATAAAAAAAAACCATGTCAATTCAGCTAGCTGCTAAAGCAACAACTGTCATTTTGTTTAACTTGGACTAATATAAACAAACAAACAAAAAAATAAAAATTCAAATATTAACTTAAAAATAAACTAATTAAAAAAAAAAATGCATACATAAAATTACCAAAACTTTAAAATTAATATTAAAGCAGGAAACACAAAAATTAAAATTATAACTATTAAGAAAAAACTACAGTCGTATCTCATGATACTAAAATAACTGATAGGCTTACATAGTACTAAAATAGCACTATTTGTGGGCAATACTAAGAATATAAATTGCAAGTTAAATTGTAAAAAGTATTTCTAGATCACACAGCAGCGAATCAGACTGCAGCATGAGTTAATGTCTGTATATTAACGGCAGATACAAATGAATCAGAATATTCTTCTGGATCCAGACCGAAATAGACATAACTCTAGTCCTGTGTCCCGCTCCCACGATCCTTTGCTCTCTCTTGGCTACAGTCTGTCTGTATGAATGTGAACGTCCCACCCGTGTGATTAGCTCTGTTTTAAAGGTCAGGAGTTTTACACAATGAGCCAGAAAGGATCAAACCACACACTGTACTCTCCACACGCTGGAACAGACGCAAAACACACACAGAATAAACCACATGCTGCTGAGGGATGAAGAGATGATGAATGACCTTCTGTGAGACGTCTGTCAGGAGAGGAAAAGAGCAATGCTGAGACACTTTGAAAGAACAACAAGCAGTACGTGGACTTATAATTTGCTTCACAAGCTTATGCTCACCAATTAGACAGGAAGAGACTGTCTGATTATAATCAGACAGTGACGCAAACATGAAAATAAAAATGTGCTAAACGCAATTTGCACATACTGTAGCAAGCCAGTCCTATGCACAGAAATACAATCAGGTAATGACTGAAAAACAGTGCGTGGTACAGATTTCACTGGACTGATGGTTCGTTCAGTACATGTTATGAAAAATAAGTGAAATTCTAAAAATTGAATTATTATTATTATTATTATTAAAAAATGGGAAGTTAATAATAATAATAATAATAATAATAATAATAAAAACTTTAAACATTATTTTTATTACATATAGATCAATTTAAAAAAATAATTTTCATTTAAAAATCTTACACTGGATTCAAGGCAGGGTTATTAATGATAACAATTTAAAAATAAATAAATAAAATAAATAAATAAACAATAATAATAATTTTTAAATATATTATTTTTATTACATATAGATCAATTTAAAAAAAAGCATAATTAAAAATCTTATACTGGATTCAAAGCAGGGTAATTAAAGATATCTAAATAATAATAATAATAATAATAATCATCATCTTTAAATATATATTTTTATTACAATAAAAAAGACATTTAACTAATTTAAAAACCTTACACTGGATTTAAGGCAGGGTTATTAAAGATAACAAAAAATACAATAAATATAATAAATATAATAATAATAATAATAATAATAATAATAATAATAATAATAATAATAAACAATAAATAATACAATAAAAGGCATTTCTCATTTTCATTTAGTTTAACTTTATGTACTATAAATAGTAAAATAAATTAAAACATGACATCTACAAACAACAAAAACTAAAAAAAGAAAAGAAAATCTGAGTCAAAATATTAAAAGCCAAGTACTTTGACAAAAAAAAAGACTTAAAAAGTTACATTTAGATAAAATAAAAAACACAAATATTGAAAATGACACATTTATCCAACTTCAATCACAGCAGTCACGATCACTAATGCACATAAACATCCCTTCAGTTTAGCGCTAGCTTTCTGTGGGTGGTAATAATAATTTCAACAGGCAAAGAAGAGTCACAGAGACTCTGAACACACATCCTTCATCTGCTCTCATTACAAGCAGATTCAATCAACAATGACGACATCAGCATCTCATATTAGGACAGACGTGTGTGTGTGTCCTTGCGGGACAGTTCATATTTAATTGGCTGCATTCTTGAAGTCTCTTATAAGTCTCAGAGAAAGGATCCACACACACACACAGAGTATTTTATGTTTAAACTCCATCAGTTGTGTCACTTTCTCACCTACAGCTCAGAATTAAACCCCAGCTCATGACTAAATCCTGTTCAATATTAAAGCTCATCCACTTAGACACAGTTCTACCTCTGAAACCAGTTACACAACTCTACAAATCAAATACTAAACATTTCATTCATAATTCATGTCACAGATGCAGTACACAGAGCTGAAGATGCACTGAAGCTGAAATATTAAAGCTGCTTCAAAGTCAACATGTGATAAAGAAAAAAAAAGTCTAAAACACAATCTGATGATCATAGTCAATTCAGTGTAATTTCTGCTTATGCTGGTCTGTTTGTGTTTCCAAGAATTGAAATAAAGCATTTATCCTCAAATGACAGACATTCAAGCACCTTTAAGAATCTCACAAATCAACAGTTTTGATTCAAAGAGTCTCATGTGATTCCTGAACAACTCTTGATTCATCTAAATGTTTGTAAGAGTGCAAATGAACTTAAGGTCAGTTAAAATGCATATAAATGCATAAGATAAATGCACTAAAACACATCTCTGCTTTGAACCACTGAGGGAAACCAAATCAGCAAATGACCTGATATACAGTAAATGATTATGAAAGTTTAATGAGCAGATTACTGCATTATATTTGACAAGAAAATACTATTTCGTTTTTATGTCAAAATTTCACAATTCGATGTGCTTTAGCCAAGGGATTTAAAAAAAAAAAAGTAACTTTAAAGGTAAATGCAACTCACAATTCACACCTTTTTCACACCTCAGAATTCTAAGAAAAGTCCAAACTGTTAAGCAACGACTCAAGTTGGTTTTGCTGAGAAATGGAAAAAATAAACAGATACAAAAATTTAAAAAATGTGTGTTTATCTCTCACTTCGCCAAAAGTTGCCAAAGGGAGGTTTCAACACATTTAGTTCACCTCGTCTACAAACTACAGCTAAACACATACAGTGAATGCATACGAGAGGACGGCGACACTCATCCAGCATTATCAGTTATGATCAGCTCTGAAAATGGAGATGTCTTTGATTAAATCTATTAATGTTGACATTCATTTGAGCCCTGAGCTCATCACACACACTGAGAAAGAGCGGTAATAGCCACTAAAAAGCACAAACACACACACACAGTCTGAAAGGAGATTGGATTGGTTTCTCTGCATCTTTACTGCAGCGGACTGGGTCACTGCTCAATCTGTGCAGGTCAAGGCAACAACGAGAGAGCACACACACACACACACACACACACACACCCCCCCCACCTCTATATCATCATTAACTGCCTCCGGACTCCATACAACATATCAGTCTGAAATGTTCGTAACGTCTGATCTGGTAAAATGTTTTTTGCTGTCAAACATTATGATGATTAGTTTATCATCAACAGAAATGTAATTTCACATATTTAAAGGTGATTAAGGCAAATTTCCATGAGATTTAAAGGAGAAGTCCACTTTCAAAACAACAATTCACAAATAATTTACTCACCCCCTTGTTATCCAAGATGTTCATGTCTTTCTGTCTTCAGTCGTAAAGAAATTATGGTTTTTGAGGAAAACATTCCAGGATTTTTCTTCATATAATGGACTTCATTGGTGCCCCGATTTTGAGCTTTCAAAATGTAGTTTAAATGCAGCTAAACAATCCCAGCCGAGGAAGAAGAGTCATTTTTTTTTTTAAATAAAAACTTGTATACTTTTTAAGCACAAAAGCTTGTGTAGCACAGGTTCTGGCATGCGCGTTCACGA
Source organism: Labeo rohita (assembly GCF_022985175.1). Classification (NCBI taxonomy): domain Eukaryota; kingdom Metazoa; phylum Chordata; class Actinopteri; order Cypriniformes; family Cyprinidae; genus Labeo; species Labeo rohita. The sequence continues at coordinate 34,548,770 of NC_066887.1, forward strand.
CACTACGTACTATTGAATCACGTCGAAAGGTCAAAGAAAGTGCAAGTAAGTCAAACGCTGTTTACAAACAAAAAGGTACAACAATGTCGAATGATTCTGAAGTTGCAGGAGAAAATAAGATGGAGTTTTTCGCCATACTCTACCTTTTTGAGCCGGAGTACACAGACGATGAACTTAGAAGTGATTCGTAGTAGTGATGGGAAGTTTGGATCATTTTACCGACACAGATCTTTGAGTCTTGTTCAGCAAAACAAACAAATCTTTTTTCGAATAATTTCGTTCATTTTAGCTAAATCAGCATCACGTGACAGCCCCATAAGATGAACAAACGACTCGAAAAACCCAAAGACTTGAAACAGGTGAACTAATTCCAGTGCAGAACCTAATAGGATGTTGCGCATGTGCGACTGAACGAATCACTCCCCGAGACGACTCGTTCTTCCCGAGTCACATTAAAGATTCATTTAAAATTAACAAATCGTTCAAGAACGACCTGTGGACACACATCTGAGAGCCTGTGCTACGCGAGCTTTTGTGCTGAAGAAAAATCCTGAAATGTTTTCCTCAAAAAACAATTTCTTTATGACTGAAGACAGAACAACATGAACATCTTGGATGACAAGGGGGTGAGTACATTATTTGTAAATTGTTGTTCTGGAAGTGGACTTCTTTAAAACTACATGTTGAGTTAAAATTAAATGTGACTGAAACCGAACAATTAAACTCTATTAAACCAATCAATAAGCTAAAGCCATTCACACACTAGTGTTCAAAAGCAGGGTTCTTAATTTTTTTATTGATTTTTCTTTTTTTAATGCATTTCTTCTGCTCACCAAGGCTATATTTATCTAACCAAAAATACAGTAAAATCAATATGATTGTGAAATATTATTACAATTTAAAATGGCTGCTTTCTGTGTGAATATCTGCTAAAATGTAATTTATTCCTGCGATCAAAGCTGAATTTTTATCATTACTTTAATATGCTGATTTGCTGCTCAAGAAACATTTCTGATTATCATCAATGTTAAAAACAGTTGTGCTGCCTAACATTTCTGTGAAAGCCGTCATACATTTTATTTTTCAAGACTCACAGATGAATAGAAAGTTCAAAAGAACATTTATTTGAAATAGAAATCTTTTATAACATTATAAATGTCTTTATTGAAATTTTTGACCAATTTAATCCATCCTTGCTGAATGGAGTCAGTAAATGAAGACTTTTAAGCTTTTGACAGTAGTGTTTACATATATTTTCAAATCACCTGAAGCCTCATACAAATGTCTTATTTTTATATTTCTATAAAGACATTTTTTTTTCCTCACATTCTCTGCTGTTTTCACCTCAAACCTGTTTTTCCACAGACCATGATGGGGTTTCTACAGTTTTAAAAAAATACTTCAAGCTACTGTGCAGGTTTTTTTTAAATATAGCTGTGAGGGAACGACTGTAAATTTGATGGTTTTCTGTACAGTATCCCTACATGGAAATGCTACTGGGGATTTTTCTTTTACTATTTTAGCCATGTAAATGCAAAAACCATCTCAGAGAACCCCAAACATGTAAAAAAAAAAGGTCTATGATACACGTTCATGATGGCGAGACCTTCATTAAATCTGTTCAGATGTGACGTCATTCTCTCTCATCAATGGTAAATGTGCACATCTGCTAGTGTTCCTGCAGTTATCTGGCTGGTTATCATGGTAATCAGAACCACAGCTGTGTGTGTGTTTTATGCGTTTCATCCACAGGTCACAGATGAACCTATTCTGATATAAAACCACACAAACCAGACAAACTCTTACTGGAACTCTACAAATATACAGTTGAGACACATGAGAGTAACCCAAGATCATTACACACAGCCAAACATGAGCTCAGATACACACCAGCCAATACACACACACACACACACACACACAAATGTATGTTTCCGTGAATGATTCTAGAGTTTCTCTTGAATTTCTTCCTCTTCTCAAAGGATCTCAGAGTTATAAATAAAACAAATTAAGATAATAAAATACAAACAAACATTATGACAACTACAGGCACCATTTCTAACATCAACTTTAAGTTTTTCATCTAAGATTTAAATTTCATACAAACAACAATATAAGATTTTTTTGTAGGGATGCACAATATATCGGCCACCATATCGGTATGAGCCAATAAATGTCAATTTTACTGCTATAGGTACTGGCCCAAAAATTTTGGCCGATATCCTAAAGCCGATAAATAATGCATTATTTTCTTTAGAGACACGTCAGATGCGTACTGTTTGCCATGATTTACATATAATGTACCATCCAAGATGTTCATGTCTTTATTCAGTTGTAAAAAATTGTTTTTTGAGGAAAACATTTCATTTCATTTTTCTCCATATAGTGGACTGCTATGGTGCCCCGATTTTGAACGTCCAAAATGCAGCTTCAAACGATCCCAAATGTGGTTGAAAATGATCCCAGCTGAGAAAGAAGGGTCTTATCTAGCAAAACCATCAGTTATTTTCATAAAAATAATACAATTTATATACTTTCAGGATGTGGCTTTTAATGATGAGAATTTTTTTGTAATCAGACTCTCAAAAATTACATAATTTGAATTTAGATTTATCGGTCAACATATCGGTTATCAGCTTTCAAATATAAAGAATTATCGTATCGGCCAAAATGTTCATATCAGTGCATCCCTATTTTTTTTTTTTTTTTTTTAGCAATAAAGTGAAAAGTGTAAGTACTAAATTGCATAACTGAAAAGATAAATTGAAGTAACTATTTAAACTACTTAAATGTTCTTTTTAACTGAACTAAAGCTGAAATAAAACAAACGCTGGATGAAAAACAACCTAAATAGAAATTAGAAAATGACAACGTTTCTAATAGCAATTTAGTTACAGTTTTTATCTAATGTTTACATTTTCTATAAATATATAAACTAACATTTTGATAACTTACTGAAATATGTTTAAGTACTAAAATTGCTAAATGAAAACTAAAATTGAAAAGAAAAAAAATTATAAAAAAAAAAAAAAAAGACCTAATACAAATTGCAGAAGCACATAAAATTAGTATCTAAAAATGAAAGTTGAAAATAAAATAAACACTTTAGAATAAGGAAAACTTATTTACTATCAATTATGATTTTTCCCCTCAATAAATTCCTAATTTGCTGCCTATTAATAGTTTGTAAGGTAGTAATTAAGTTTAGGTATTGGGTAGGATTAGCATTGTAGAATAAGGCATTAATATGTGCTTAATTAGTACTAATAAAAGGCTAATATTCTAGCAATATGTATTCTAACAAGCAACTAGTTGAGAGGCCCTAAAATAAAAGTATACCAACATATTTATAAATACATAAAATACATACTATAACACAATACTAAAATAATGCTGGATCTCATCCGGTGTTTCTTAGTAAGGGATATGAAACTATTTTTAGTGACTTGTTTTTGTCCTGTTTGTCTGGACAGCAACTGTAACTTCCTGTTGAATGAAAAACAATCTGATTGGCTGAGGATGAAGGTTGTTCTGCTAAACACACGTCCTTTGTGCCCCTCATTAGCATATGCATATATAATGACTTATTAACTGATGTCATCTACTAGGCTGTTTTATTACAGGAATATTTTAGCCTGATGCCAGACCAATGACCGACTTCTCCTCGCTGTATTAGGACATTAATGCAACTTTGAAGGACAGTAAATGTCTCATTTTATATTACTTTTTAATCTCATCTCTGTTACTGTGATTTTAAAAGTTCAAAAGTTTGAGGTCAGGAAGACTTTTGAGACAGGAAGACTTTTTTTTTTTTGTGAAGATGCATTAAATTAAAAGTAACAGCAAAAATATTACCAACCCCAACCTTCTCAACAGCAGTGTATATAAACAGGTTTGTTTTAAAATAGATCAATGAAAAGCACCATAACAGAAAACAAATGTGTGTGTGTTTGTTTGTGTAAACAGGCTGTCAAAGATCACTGACCAAGTTATAATGTCACAGAAGTGTTATTGTGATTTGAGTTTGGTCTCAGAGAAGAATCATGGGAAATCACAGCTAATGTTTGCAGAGCTGCCGTCCTCTATTGATCAGATATTAAAGGTCAGTGTTGCGTGTCACAGTTTCACACAGCGTGTGACTGAATGTTCAGAGACGCCGGATGAATTTATAACAATCTTAAACACACAAACAGAATAAAGAACCTGAGTTTGTATGATTTTCAGACTCATGATACCAGGATACTCTTTCTATATGAATGTCAATCATTTAATACCATGATATATATCCAACTACTATAGTAAGACCATGGTACTTCTGTGAAACGATCATGTGACTTTCCCTTGTTCAGCTGACAAACGTCACCTCACAATTTCACATCTGCTGTGTTTATAGGCCGCGTTTAACAGCTCACAGATGTGCAGTATTTTGTATGTGCATCATTAAAACATCTTCAGCAAAAACTCTTTCACACACACACACACACACACACACACACATCCCCTCAAGACACGCAGAGATTTTCAGAGCATGAAGATGCATGCAAAGCGTGTGTGTGTGTATGTGTGTGTGTGTGTGTGCACACTAAATCCTATTTTGGGGACAAATTTGTACCCTAAAATGAGAAAATGAGGGCAAACCTGACAAAACCTCCATTTAGGGGTGTCCTCATTTGTAAAAACAGCATACAATGCAAATAAACATAAATACACATATATTTTACAAAACCTCCCATTGGGAACCTCAGATGCTAGCACAGAAGACAAAATAAATATATTTAGACATGAATTGATATATTTATAAAATCTTTTGGGGTAGAGGTGTGCAAAATGACGATTTTTTTATCGTGGATGATAAAAACGTCTCCACGATCTGCTTTGGGAGAAATATAGTAGCTGCAGTTCTGGCGGGTCCGTCTCAAATAGCACCTAATTATTGAACTTTTGCGTCACGTCTGATTGTGCTAATACTGTCAAAACACACAAGGTTTACATATAAAAACAGTTGCTTATGCCTGAAGTGAAACTGAACTATTGAGAGAAGAACAGATGCATGTCTGTATATTAGATGTGTACCTCTTAAAGGGACAGTAGACTAATTATACTAAACATGCTGCCGCTTGCCTTTGAAGGGATAGTTCACCCAAAAATTATAATTCTGTCATTTACTCACATGTCGTCCCAAACCTGTATTAATTTCTTTCTCGTGCTCAATGCAAATTAAGATATTTTGAAAAATGTGTGTAACCAAACAGTAGCTGGTCTCCAATGAATATAATAATAGAAATGATCAAATGGATAACGTTCAACAGAAAAAAGAAACTCATTCAGGTTTAAAACAAACAGAGTGAGTAAATGTTAAAAAATAAAACACTATGACTAACAGATAATTTTTCATTTTTGGGTGAACTATTCTTTTAATGTTAAAAAAAAAACGACAAAAAGGGAAAAATTATTCACTGCTCTTGACTGAAGAACTTATATAGCATAAGTATATGGTGTTTCACTTCTTATATTAGTTAATTCAGTTTCTTGAATGCTACTGCTAAACACTTTCTGTACCCGAAAAATGTTTGTTTTATATGCGTTATGTTTATTTGTAAAGTGTATCTTTTTTTTTTTGTTTTGTTTTGTTTTGTTTTGTTTTTAAATAAAAATAACAGCAGAGATTTTTATCTTCACTCACTTTGACCTAAATATCTGCCATTATTTTTTTTTATCTTGATATCTATGATATTTTTGCCATATCGCCCACCCCTATTTTGGGGACATCCACATTTGGGGAAAAAAAAAAAAAAAAAAAAAAAAAAAAGTGTAAAGTAAATAACTTTCGATGTTTATAAAAACCTTTTGGGAACGTCCTCATTAAAATAAAGTATGTGAAAAAATAGAAAAAAATATTTGACAAAAAAAAAAATCTGGATGTCCTTATCTGTAAAACAGTCTAAAAAGTAAATACATAAGTTTATAAATAAACGTATATATTTTATAGAACCTCATTTTGGGGTCGTCCTCCAAAAAAAAAAAAAAAAAAAAAAAAAAAAAAAAAAAAAAAAAAAAAAAGGTAAATACATATTTACACAAATTCAGTATAGTATAAAAACAACAGAAATCACCGAAACACCCACATTTCAAGCACTAAATGTGTGTGTGATGCCCTAGTGATCCTGACACTGAGTACAGTGTGTCTCCCTGTACAAGAGTTACGAGAGTGTGACAGAGAGAGAGAGAGAGAGAGAGAGAGAGAGAGAGAGAGAGAGAGACACCCCACCATGCCACCAGCACAGATGTATAACACTGTAAATCACACTGGTGACCTCACACACAAATAAAAAAAAAAAAAAACACACACACACACACACACACACACTCTCAAATGCCTCAAGCACTGAAATCTACATGCAACTACACTTAACATCAGTAACCAGCATTAAAGTACTGTGTAAGACAAATAGGTGTTTAACTGGTACACATTAACCAGCTGCTCACAATTTACAAGTTATCGCATAAAAGATAAAAATAACTTGAATATGAATGCCTATAAGAATTTCTACCATAACACAAACGAATTGATGGATTAAAAAAAGCAACATAAAACTGAATAATTGAATAACGCTAGTTTCTTTTAAAGCTGCTTTATACACTACCAGTCAAAAGTTTTTGAACAGTAAGATTTTTTTTAAAAAGTCTCTTCTCCTCATCAAGCCTGCATTTATTTGATCAAAGTACAGCAAAAGCAGTATTACTGTGAAATATTTGTACCATTTAAAATAACTGCTTTCTATTTGAATTTATTTTAAAATCTAATTTATTTCTGTGATGCGCAGCTGAATTTTCAGCAGTGTCACATGATCCTTCAGAAATCATTCTGATATGCTAATTTGCTGTTCAAATAATAATAATAATAATAATAATAATAATAATAATAATAATAATAATAATAATAATAATAATAATAATAATAATAATTCAAACCGTTGAGTACATTTTTTCAGGATTCTTTGATGAATAGAAAAATCCAAAGATCAGCATTTACCTGAATTAAAAAGCTTTTGTAACATTATACACTATACCATTCAAAAGCTGGGAGTCAGTATAATTATTATTATTTTTTTTTTATAGAAATGAATACTTTTATGTAGCAAGGATGCTTTAAATTGATTAAATGTGATAAAGACATTTATAATGTTACAAAAGATTTCTATTTCAGATAATTACAGCTGTTCTGAACTTTTGGGAAAAAAAAAAAAAAAAAAAAAAAAAAAACGTTAAAAACGTAACTTTCATAATTTCACAACTTCACAAAAGCAAGAATTGTACAAATAAATTCTAAAATCATAAATGTAATGCTAAAAAAAAAAAGAAAATCCCAAAAGCACAAAATTACAGAAAATTACACTAAAATTAAAAATAAAACTGAAAATTAAAAAAAAAAAAAAAATTAAAATGAAACTGAAATAAATCGAATGCTAAAACAAAAAATACAAAAAGTTAAACTAATAAAGCACATAAAATTCCTAAAACGTAGACAAACAATTAAAACTAATAAAAGTGACAAAACTGAACTTAAATGAAATTCAGAAATGTTGTCTTGGCAACTAAATAATGTTTAAGTGCTAAAATTACTTAAACTAAAACTGAAAAATATAAAAAGCTAAAACTAAAAATAAATAAATAAATCCCAAAAGCAAGGACTGTACAAATATAAATTATAAAAAGCATAAATATGACATAAAAAAAAAAGAAAAAGGAAAAAATTAAAATCATACTGTTCAAAAACTTCATTAAATTTAACTTTCATAATTGACGTTGCAACATCTACACTTTTTGAGCTGAACTGAATCAACATGACTAAACTGAGCTGAATAATGATACTACTGTTTTCTGTAGAGCTGCTATTAAAATAATTATTTAAAATCAACATTAAATTGAACTGAATTACACCATGTCTTTTGTAGAGCTGCTTTAGGAACTAAATTGGTTTCATAATTGAACTTTGCAACACTGACAGAGTCAAAACTGAACTAAATTCAACTGAATGAGACTATTCTCTTTTTATGATTAAAGAATTTTGCAACACTGACATTGAACTAAATCAAACTAAATTGAGCAGCATAATCACTCTATTGTCTTCTGCTTTACATCTGAAATTGACTGTTTCATAACCAATTCATTCTATAACATTAACATTTATTTTCCTGTTTTCTATCAAAAAAAAAAATACTGTAAATGCGACTTGACACTGACAGAACGAGTTGACAGCTGTCAAGTCAGTCTATCACTATCAGAGAGCGATTGAGCTGAAGAGAGAACAAAGAGCCGTGCAGCGGTGAAGAGTCGAGCGTCTCCGTACCTTGCTGTGAGCGTAGGGCGGATAGTAGCAGGTGTAGTGCGGGAACATCTGGTGCTGCTCCAGCGTCTTTCCCATGAAGCTGCAGTCTGGAGTCCGGAGCGAAGCGCTGGATGAGTCCCTGATGGATGAGTGTGAAGATAAGGAGGATGGTTATGATTTCCTCCTCTGCTGAGATATTCCAACACGATAATCCAGCACAGACGCGGAGCGGCGAGGAGAGGGCAGGTGGCGGTCCTGTTTCCGTGCGAGCGAGAGAGCATGTGCTCCGTCCGTCAGAGGAGGAGTGAAGAGGAGCGTCTGTGGTCCGTGTGTTTCCTGCTCCAATAACAGCGTCTCTGTTGAGGGGCTCGACTGGAGAGAGAGAAAGAGAGAGAGAGAGAGACACAGTGTAAGAGAGCTGGGGTTTGGACCCTCTACTGGTGATAAATTAAACAACAGGGCAGAAGCGTCAATTAAAAACACTGGCTGTGTCTCAATTTAAGTAGACAGCATTTTTAGGCAGGTTACCTTTGCCTTACTATGTATTCATTTTGCAGATACAGGCTGTTTATTTATGCAACCTAATAATCTGTAAAATAATATTGAAAAGCCTTTACATACAAATTTATTTCAAACTATTCAAAATCTTTGTCAACAAATACAGCTGAAATAAAATATAAGATGACAAAAAAAAAAAAAACTTGACTTAATATGAAAATGCTAAAAATGCTGCCTTGGCAAATAAATAAGGAAAATCCACAAAAAAAGCACAAAATTACCTCACACACAAAATTAAAGAAAAATACACTAAAATAATAATAATAAATCTGGAAAAAAAAAAAACTGATTTAAAAAAAAAAAAAAAAAAAAAAAAAATTAAAATTAAAACTAACTGAAATAAATATAATGCTAAAAAAATCCCCTAAAGCACAAAATTACAGAAGATTACACTAAAATAAAACTGAAAATTAAAAATAAATAAAAAACACACTGAAATAAAAATAATGCTAAAAAAAAAAAAAAAATTCCTAAAACGTAAACAAAAAAAAAAAAAAAAAATAAATAAATAAATTACAACTAAATCACAGAATTGAACTTAAATGAAAATCAAATGTTGCAACTAAAAAGCATAAATTAAACAAATGAAATAAATAGGAAAAGCTAAAACTAATTAAAGAAAAAAAAAAAACTAAACTAAACTTCAAATATAAATTATAAAAGCAGAAATATAATGCTTAAAGCCAAACTGAAAAAAAAAAAAAAAAAAATCCCAAAAGCACATAACAGTACACAAATTAAAACTAAAACAAAATTCTATTTTTTTTTTTTTTTTACATTTTTAAAATGAAAACAAACTGAAATAAATATAATGGAAAAAAATGCCAAATTTAAAAAAAGAGAAAATCCCAAAAGCACAAAATTACAGAAAATTACACTAAAATAAAAACTAAAATAAAATGAATATTAAAAAAATAAATAAATAAATTCAAAATTAAAACAAACTGAAAAAGAAATAATGCTAAAACAAAACACAAAACAAAACAAAAAAACAAAAAAAAAAAAAAAAAAAATACACAAAAGCACTTAAAATTCCTAAAAAGTAAAATTAAAAAATAAAACTGAAAATTAAAAAAAAAGAATTCAAAATTAAAACAAACTGAAATAAATATAATGCTAAAAAATTCCAAATAAAAAAAAAGAAAATCCCAAAAGCAAAAAAAAAAAAAAAAAAAAAAAAAAAAAAAAAAAAAAAAAAAAAACTGAAAATTACACTAAAATACTAAAACTAAAATAAAACTGACAATTAAAAAAAAATAAATAAAAGGAATTCAAAATTAAAACAAAACTAAAATAGAAATAATGCTAAAAAAAAAAAAAAACTTAATGAAGCACATAAAATTCCTAAGTAAACAAACAAAAACAAACAAAAAAAAAAAAAAAAAAAAAAAAAAAAAGTAAATGAAAACTGAAAATACAAAAATAAAAAGTTTAAAATATTAATAAATACTATAACAGTTTATAAGAAATTTGATTGGATTGATTTGGATTGACAGAAATCAGTGCATGTAGACGTTTCCAGTGTCCTTCAAAGAGCCTTTAAATGAGCTGTGCTCGTTTTATTAAAGCTACATTTTTTTTTATTAATTGTGCTAGTGAATTAGCTGATTAAAACCCATTAAAACATCTTCAAACACACTCACTCATAACCCAGGAGGAAATTAACTGCTTAAATTAGACTTGAATCACCTTCTTAATAAAGCGATGAGCTCTGAGATACTCACCTCAGTGCAAACGTCTTGAGATGATCTTGATTTGTGTGGATGTTCTCTGCAGCACAGCTCTAATTCATAGTCTGTTCTGGTTTATGGATTTTTGATTGCAGAAAAACAGCTGAGCTTCTTCTGTGAGGGTTCGTCCTATGATCGATGCAGAGAGACAAATGCTTTGTTTAATCCTCCTCAAGAACCTGAAACACAAAGTAAAACAAAATACAATGAAATTCAAGCACTACTTTGATTTTCAAGGACTTCAATCAGACATCTGACTTATTGAACAATGTCTTCTATTTCAATTTCTAAAAAAAAAAAAAAAATAAAAATAAATAAATAAAGGTATACTAATAAAGTAAACTAAGGCAAAAATAACAAAAAGCACATGCAAAGTATCACTAAAAAGTATTAAAAAGTAATGCACTACTACACTTACTATCCTTTTTTTTTTATACTAAAACCACAGTATTTGTGTAGGCCTATACTTTCTTCTGTTTCATTTTCACAACTGTACTGCATTAATGGTTTGATGTTTTCTACAGTTTAAGGGAGAACAAAAAAAAAAAAAAAAAAATCTTGATATGAAACAAATGATTCGCAAAGTCCCGACCTGAATAATGATTCTTGTAATCATTTTACATCAGGAACCATGCATCACAAATCATTTGATTTGAATCATTCAGTTCGCAAAATGATTCACAAACCTATTCTGATCTAAATCAGATGATTCGCAATCCACACTGTAAAGATTCGCGTACCATCAGTTTACATCAGGAATCGGATCGCGATTCATTTGACTTAGATTGGAGCTTTGCGTATCCCCAATCATTTTATTTAAAGGGGTCATCGGATGCCCGTTTTCCACAAGTTGATATGATTCTTTAGGGTCTTAATGAAAAGTCTCTAATATACTTTGATTAAAAATTCTCAATGGTTTTGTAAAACAACACCCTTTTTACCTTGACAAAATTACCTCTGCAAAAATCATCTCATTCTAAGGGGTTGTTCCTTTAAATGCAAATGAGCTCTGCTCGCCCCGCCCCTCTCTTCTCTCTGTGGAATGACGATCTTGTTTACTTTAGCCGCGTTTAGCTGCTAAACTTCCTAACTACCACGTTATTAGGAAAGGCAATCGCAAAGATTCATAAACGCTTATACTCACTTCTGCTGTAAGTGAAGCTGGATCACGAATGATTCACGTGAACATAGACGGATATATGTAGATCGGGAGGCGCATTCCACTCATAAACAAACGTAATCTACTGCATCTTCAGCGGCTTAGATGTTGGGAGTAAATGACGACCACCATGTTCATTATTACATCCAGCAACACAACACCTCAATCACTCAATCGGAGATATTCTTGTCTAACTTACATCCCTGCTCTGGCACTGAAACAAGGAAAGTTACTGGACTGTGACAGCTGGTCTGAGGTAAGAGCTCATGTCAATCAACTATCGTGGGAGCGGCCTCTGTCGGTGTCACGGGAAACCGACAGAGGCCGCTTTTGCTAGTGATTCACGATCCACGCTCTGAAGATTCACGTGCCATCATTTTACATTCGGAATCAAAACGCGTATCGTAAATCATTTGAACCATTCAATTCGTGAAATGATTAACAAACCCGTTCCGATATAAAACAATTTATTGGCAATACGCGATCTGAAGTCCTGATCTGAATCAAACGATTCCCGACATGCAATCTGATCGGAGCGCTTCGAAACAGTGAATCATTTTGTGACGCAATAGTTTAACTGATTCGGAGTTTCAAAAAGCGCAGTTTCACCCATCACTACGTGGTTTTCAAAATCGTTGTTAAAATACTAAAATGAACGCCTCTTTTAATTTGGTCTCATTTTTGTTAGTGAATCGCTTGAAACAAATGATCAAAGTCACGAGTTTGAATCAATCGGAGCGGTTCCAGCGTAAATGACTCAGTTGATTTGGTTCATCTGTTCCTCTTTTTGCATCTTCAGCCATATTTACACAACACTGTCAGTACTACATGTTTAGCTCGATTGTTTTCTGACATCAACTGAAGCAAGCAAAAAAGGTGATGTTTTTTGAATTGCCTGCATTTTGCATTAAAAGATATGCGCTTATTGGCAAAATTAAACACTTATACATTGATACATTGTTTCAATAATTCAAACACTTTAAGTACCTCTTCAGGAAAACTATTATTTTCAAGGGTTTTCTAGGCCTTGCCTTCCAAGAATTCGTATTCAAGTACTTTAAGCACCTTGTACGAACCCTGAAAATCTTAAAAATAAAGTTTTAAAACTGGTTTTAGGTGCAATTAAACAACAAACAAACACACAAACAAACAAAACCTTATTTTTACTTGCCACTTTGCATGAATACTGTTTTAGTAAAGCATTAAACATATCCCACGTTCTTGTGTTAAAAAACTATTAGATATGTTGTAGGCTAAATGAAACATCTTAAATACAAACAACTGACCATGAGAACTAGCCAGTTTTAAAAACTGGATAACTGAAAACTCATTAATATAGAAACAATGGCCTTTTCAACTTGAGATGTTTTACACTTTCTCTTTTACAAATGCTCAAGTCAAAAATTACACTTAAGGTGAATACAAAAAAAAAAACCTCATGTAATATTTATTTATATTCTCCTGAGGTGGACAATCAGATAAAGGTTAAGCATTTACATTCATTGCATTTACTGAATAGAAAACCATATTTATTCAGGTCAAATGTCCTATCCTATTTGAGAACAGTGCCATTTACATATTGTATGTATGTGGAGACAAAAGAATGTGGAGCTGTATCTCACACACACACACACACACACTTGGCTCTTGTTTTGAAGATCCAGTCAGATGAGACTGAAAAAGAGAGGAGACCTGATGGAAATAGAGCAGAACGGATCCATCTCTTCTCTGTGAGTCTGTTTGCTGTAGTTCAACACAACTGAGAAAGAGAGACAGACAGAGAGAGAGACACAGAGAGACCGAGAGAGAGCGAGAGAGAGCGAGAGAGAGACCCATGAGACTTTATCAACAAATCAGGTGCTGTTTATCTCCAGGTGCGTTTCATTTCCCTGCTGGACTAAAGCTGTGGTTAAACTCAGCCTGAGCTCCATTCACTTCCAGTCATGTGCGTGTGAACGCAGATGAGTGGAAACCCCAACACATGCAAAGAATTTTCATCTTTCACTGCATACCAAACAGGGTTTTTACAGTTGACTAAAACAAACAAAAAAAGTAGTGTTTGAAATAAATAAACATTAACTGAAATTCTTAATATCTATATGCATCCAACTATCCACCCATCTATTTAAGTTAGTTGCAAAGGCTCAATATTTCTAGACATAAAAAAAAGAAAATAAAATGACTAAGAAAAAAGGGAAAACTATTATAATGAAAAAAAAGGCAGAAAATCCGTCTCAAAATAAAGGAAAAAACATGGAAGCCTGTTTCCATCACTGAATTAAAAAATAAAAAGGTAAATGTGGATTTTTCTCTCTCAGTTCTGACTTCTGTTTCCTTGCAATTGAGAGTTTACATCTTGCAATTCTGACTTATCTCAGAAGATATAAACTTGCAATTCTGACTTTTTTTTTTTTTTTTTTTTTACAGTTGCATGAAATAAACTGGAAATTGTGAGTTATAAAGTCCGAACTGTGACACAAACTTGCACTTATGAGAAAGTCACAATTCTGAGAAATAAAGTCAGAATTGAGACAAACTCAGTTCAAAACATAGCTGCAAGCAGCAATTGCGGGGCGAAGCACAAAAGAGGCATAATGAGCTAAGCAAGGCAAGGAGCAACAGACTGACTACAACGAGTAATTAAAACCATTTTAGGATGATATCATTTGAAATGGCTGAAAAATCAAATACAACCAATAATAATACAATTTAATGGCTTATTACTTTTGACCAGGTGGTGCTGTTTTCAAATTGATGTGACCTGTGTGAGGTAACAATGACACACAAAGTTTGGTGTCATTATGTCAAAGCTTTACAGAGTTACAGCCATTTTGGCATCATGCCTCAAATGTGTAGTGGCACTGTACAAAAACGGTTTTGTCTATCGACACAAAATCCATAACTGTGCAAGCAAGGTCTGAAGATGATCTGAGTCAAATTTGGTGAACGGTCTACGAGGAGTTCGAAAAAGTAGGTTTTGTACATTAAATCAAAATGGCGGACAGGAAGTTCGATCAGCTATGGTATATTTGGTATGTATGTTGTCGGCATTACCCAAGGAATGTTTTGAGACCAGTTTCATTACAATTGGATAATGCAATCAAAAGTTATTAGTAATGTGGGGAATTTTCATTATTGATTTTTAATGAATGGCATATTACTTTTGACCAGTAGGTGGAGCTGTTACCAAATTGATGTGGTCTGGTCAGTGTGAGGTGACAATGACACATGTAAAATTTGGTGTCAGTATATCAAAGCTTTGTGGAGATACAGCCTCAGATGTAGTTTGGCATCTTTCCAGCAAATTCGTTGATGCGTTAAATGCAAACAGTTTCGTATATCGACACGAAATCCATAACTTTTTGCCAGCATGGTCTGAAGATGATCCGACTCAAATTTGGTGAAAATCAGACCAAAGGTCTAGGAGGAGTCTGAAAAAGTATGTTTGGTCAATATTGGCATAATGGGTATTAATGTTCTCAGCTTGACCCCAGGAATCTATTGAGATCACTTTCATTACAATACGCTAATGTAAGCAGAAGTTATTAGCATTTTTGTAAATGTCTTTATAACTTTTGGCCACAAGGTGGCGCTGCCCCCAAACATCGAGTACTGTCAGGGCATGGTGGCGAAGACACATACTGAGTTTTGTAATATGTCAATGTGTTTGTATAATATAGCATTTTTGGACAAAATTTAATATGGCTGACACAGAAAAATTGGGTATGGTTCGACTCTGCATGATGCACCGAATATAAAGAGACCAGTTTTTTGATTTTTGGCTGAACCATTCAGAAGTTATAAGCAAAAATAGCCATTTTTCATATCTCCAGACCACTAGGTGGTTCTGCACCAAAACACAACAGGTAGCCTCAGGTCACGCTTATGACACACACCAAGTTTGGTCTTTAGGGGCCAAGCACCTTTGGCCTCTAATAAACAAATGTTTAAATAAAGTCACAATTGCGAGTTAAGTCAGAATTGAGAGATATAATCCCCAAGTTTAATTCTGAGAACAGTCTTTATTTCACCTCAAAATTTGACTTTATAACTGCAATTGTTTCTCTCACAATTCTGAAAAAAAAGACAGAATTGCAAGATCTAAACTGCATTTGTGAGAAAAAAAAAAAAAAAAAAAAAAAAAAGCGTGAGATACAAACTCGCATTTGCGAGAAAAGGAAGAACTGACTTTAAAACTCACAATTCAGACTCTCAATTGCATAATATAAACTTGCAATTGCAAGAAAAAGTCACCTGCAAGACAGAATTGCGAGGAAAATCAGAATTTTGACTGGATCTCAAAATTGACTATTTATTGCAATTTTGAGTTTCTAATAACAATTCTGAGAAAAAGTTGGAACTCCAAGTTTGTATCATGCAATTCTGGTGGGAAAGTCGTCAGAATTGTGAGAGATTTTTTTTTTCTCCATGCTAAAGTAACCTGCAATTAAGTATAGCCAAAAGGAGCTAAATATCAATGATATACAACGATACAACGTCTCTATACAACGATGGCAAACATCAAAACTACATGGTCTAAATTACAACAAGAAATTGGTCGTGAATATCTTATTTTATAGTGCATATTTAATTGGATAATGACTTATTTTGCATAAACATAACAGTTTAGAAAACTTGCAATACAAAACAATGGTCTATTAACAATCTTTTCTTTCACACCGGGGGTGCCCAACCCTGTTCCTGGAGATCGACCTTCCTGCAGAGTTCAGCTCCAACCCTGATCAAACACACCTGTCTGTAATTACCAAGCGCTCCTTCAGATCCTAATTAGTTGGTTCAGGTGCGTTTGATCAGGGTTGGAGCTGGACTCTGCAGGAAGGTCGATCTCCAGGAACAGGGTTGAGCACCCGTTTTACACTATTCACCTGTAGTATCTTTGCTTTGACTTTGTTTACATTTACTATGTTTTGCTGGTGCTAAGAGATCACACTAAAAAACACACAGCTCCTGTATCTCTCCCTATATACACACATACACAGAGGCTTTTGGATTACCATTGTTTTGTTGTTGTTTTTTTGACATTTTATTAGGTTTTGCTTTTAGACATACATTTAGACATTCTAAAAGAATACTTTTTGTCAAGATTTAAATATTTTTGGTTAGATAAATATCAGGTTGCGTTATGATTACAATCAAACGTTAAAATTTTGTCAGAAAGGGAACACATGGGAAGCATTACTGTTACTCGGATATCAGGAATATTTGCTAAAACAAGCAAAAATAATAATTATAAAAAGTAATTTACAGTAAATTGAAGAAAAAGAGGTGAAAAAAAAATTAAATAACCATAAATAAATAGTAACCATTTACATATAAACTAATTATTTTACAAGAAAATCGCTCTCCCATCTCACATATTCTCAAAATTTGCTGTTGCAGTCTTACCAGTTCATTTCTGAGTGTGTGTTTGTGAGAGAGAATCTTTTGTATTTTTCCATTTATTCATTTTACTTCACATTTTCTCAAAATTTGCTCTGATACATTTTTATCAGTTCATTTCTATGTGTGTCTGTGTGTGTGCATGCGTGGGTGTTTATTTTGCGCACTTGATATTTTAGAGCGTCACCCCTTGATTTTGTATTTCCCATTCATTTCCCATGTTGGACAATTCTGACCTTTTTTTGGTGACCCTTTAACTTATCCAAATCATGTCCATTATTCTTTCGTGCGTTCACATAGCTAATGCAACAAGAGTCACCAAGTGTCATGTAAAATGGGATTGCAAAGCGTAGTTATCAGTACACAATCAGTGCACAATCATGTGTTGTTATTCGAAATGGCTGCAAATATAGTGAAACTGCTGTCTACCCTACTTAAACCCATTCAAACATGACAGCGCAGAGTTGTTTGGAACTAGTGAGAGCTCCTTGAACCCGGTGACCGTGCGGCAGCAAGATCAAAGCGTGTCGCAAGTCTGATTCTCAACGACTCTGGTTGCAACAAAGTGGTTGCCGAGCAACGTGCAAAAGTAAACAAAGCTGCATGTCTGTAGAGTAAATTAAAACAGCTCCAAACGTGGCTCAACCAATCAGAATCAAGGACCGGAACTATCCGTTTTATAACTGAACTTTTACATAATAAATGAGAATAACACAAAGTTACTCACTATGTGGGTTAATGTCAAACATGTGTACACGTATGTGAAAACATTCCCAGAAGTCGCTGCATCTACAGCAGATCTTCATTCATCCGGAGCCATAGAGCCGATCGTGTTCTGGGGATAGAGGTAATCAGATGCTCATCAAAAATTAATATGGTAGAACGGCATAATGGGTTCTGATATGAAAAATGCAATTACCACTTATGCTCATATTACAGTAAACGACTGACATGACAATCACATACAGAGTGTATATTAGTGAGCTTAATGACTTTCAATATTTCTCTAAAAATGTATTTTATATCTCCAAACCCTAAACTATCTTAGAAACCTGTGAACTTCATTAGATTTACACACAAAATAATTTAGACCATTCAGATGCAGATTTGCTGCTCAAGAAACATTTCTGATTATATAACAGATCTATAACAGAATTATACTGCACTAATTCTACCATCCAAAAGTTTGAATGAAAAGTTGATTATTTATTCAAAGATGCGTTCCACTGATAAAAAGTGTCAGTAAAGACGTGTTACAAAAGATTTCCATTTCAAATAAATGCAGCTTTAGAACTTTCTACTCATCTGTGAATCCTGAAAAATAAAACGCACTATGGTTTTCACAAAATATTGAGCAGCACAACTGTTTGAAACACTGATAATACCCAGAAATAATGAGCTGTAAATCAGCATATTAGAATGATTTCTGAATGATCTTTTGACACTGAAGACTGGTGTAATTTTTTTTTGTGTAAAAAAAAAAAAAAAGATATTTGATGACAGAAATAAGTTAAATTAAGAAATATTCACATAGAAAACCATTATTTTAAATTGTAATTTCACAATTTCACTATATTTTTAATTTAAAAAAAAAAAAAAACACATTTTAAAACTCAAGTATTTCAAACTTTTGACCGCAAATGCATCTATAGAACATTTTAGAAAATAAGATATAATTAAATGTAATTAATAAAAAAAAAAAAAAAAAAATCCTTAAAAAGGTAATAAAAATGGAATGAATGAATGAATGACGACGACGACAACAACAACAACATTTAAAAACATATTTCAACCTTGACCGCAACTGTATCTAGAACATTTTAGAAAATAAGATATAATTAAATGTAATTAATAAAAAAAAAATCCTTAAAAAGTAATAAAAATAAAAAAAAAATAAAGCAGCATATTAGAATAATTTCTGAATGATCTTTTGATACTGAAGACTGGTGTAATGATGCTGAAAATTAATATTTGATGACAGAAATAAATTACATTTTAGAGATATTCAGATAGTAAAACAGTTTAAATTAAAAATTAAATTAAAAAAAAAAAAAAAAAAACACCCCACATTTAAAAACCCAAACTGCAAACTGTATCTAAAGAACATATTAGAAGATATAATTAAACATATTAGAATAATTTCTGAATGATTATTTGACACTGAAGATTTTGTATCATGCAATTCTGACATAGAAAACCATTATTTTAAATTTTAATTTCACAATTTTACTTCCACAAGTTAAAATAAATAAATAAATAAATAAATAAATAAATAAATAAATAAATAAATAAATAAAAAATAGAATTTAAAAAAAAACAAACAAACAAACAAACAAAAAAAAAAACACATTCAACTCTGGTATAGACAAACCTGTCATTCTTTGGTGTTTATGAATCCGCAGCTTTATTCTGAAAACACTTTTGTTGATTAAGGATAATGATGAAGAAACGTCATCTCATCTGCAGCGTTTCACTCCTGTGGATCACACCAAACTACTGTCATACCTGAAACTAAAAGAAAATCACAATATACACACCAAACATTATCAATTCTGCACCAAATGCTCTATAGCAAACAAAAGCAGTTTCACAGTCACCTCATTAAACACTGTTTTCTTGTTCTTTTCTCAATTGTAGATCAATCTCATCCCTCCGTTTCGCTCGTGTCCATCTCCGCCGCTCCAGATGGTGAATTACATGATGGAGATGCAAGTGAACAGCCTTGTGGGAAATGGAGCAGACGTGCCGTCCCTCCATCACTCCTAATAAAGAGGTGTGCCGGGGGTTCTGGGTAATTGGGCAACTCACAACACTGAGGGCCGTGTCAGACAAACACACAAATCAAGAGTGATGGGGTCCTGACACACCGCAGGCCTCTACACACAAACACACAGCTAGCGTGTGTGATGCAGGATTTGGCCAGTCGTTTTGGACAGATGTGTGTTTGCTCGGACACAGAGTGGGAAAAACCTTTTGTTCTCTGAATAAATGCTCGAATTCAGATTACCAACATCACAATCCTCACATCAAACGTAACACCCCCACACACACCCACACACCCACAATAAACAAGCAACACCTGAGATGAGCAGTGGACAAACTGAATACTAACAAACTGAATCCAGTAAATGTACAAATGTAAAGCAAACAGTCCTGTCTAAACTGCTTTAAACATTACTCAATTTTTGACATGAACAGGAAGATACAGCTGTAGAAAGAGATTTTACATGTATGCATTTGAGAAACCTACATTGCAATGACCGTGTGCATCTAATTAGTTCATGCATTCCCTGGGAATCAAACACATGACCACAATGTTGCAGGCACCATGAACTACTGCTTGAACTACAGGAAAACCAGAATAATCAGGAGACAGTACATTGCGATGACCCAATTAATTCAATCATAAAAACTAGGGGAAAAAAAAAAAAAAAAAAAGTAAAT
Organism: Labeo rohita; assembly: GCF_022985175.1. NCBI lineage: Eukaryota > Metazoa > Chordata > Actinopteri > Cypriniformes > Cyprinidae > Labeo > Labeo rohita. Next base: position 34,569,390 of record NC_066887.1, read on the forward strand.
AAAAATGTAATTTAGAACCACCACTATAAAACAAAACCCATTTGAAACCAATTAAAATAAAATTAAATAAATTAAAATAAAATTAAAATTAAAATAAAATAAAAAATAAAATAGTCAAATGAGTCAAAATAAAACCTTTACTAAAACAATATATTTTATTTGAAAAATACATGAAACATTCATTAAAAATTAAATGGTTGCAGATTTAAAATAAAAAAAAAATAAAAAAAATAACACAGCAAACAAATAAATGTAAACTATAGCAACCCATATAAAAACAATTAGTAAAAACAAGAAAAATGTTTAAATTTAATTAAAATAAATTAAAATAGAATAAAAAAGTAGAATTTAAAAAAAAAAAAAAAAAAAAAAAAAAAAAAAAAAAAAAAACTTTACTAAAATATTTTATTTGAAATAAATACATAAAACATTCATTAAAAATTAAATGGTTGCAGATTTAAAATTAAAAAAAATAATAAATAAATAAAACAGCAAACAAATGTAAACTATAGCAACCCATATAAAAACAATTAGTAAAAACAAGAAAAAAAAATTGTTTGATTAAAATAATAATAAAAAAAATTAAAATAGAATAAGCAGAATTAAAAACCTTTACTAAAACAGTATTTTATTTGAAATAAATACATAAAACACTCATTAAAAATTAAATGGTTGCAGATAAAAAAAAAAAAAAAAAAAAAAAAAAACACAACAACAACAACAACAACAACAACAACAACAACAACAACATTTAAATAACAGCAAACATAATAAAATGTAAAATATAGCAACCTATATAAAAACAATTTGTAAAAACAAGAAAAGTTAAAATTTAATTAAAATAAATTAAAATAGAATAAAAAAAATTAAAAGGTAGATTAAAAAAACTTTATTAAAATAATATTTTATGTACTAGAACACAACTTGTAAATTAAAAAAATAAAAATAAAATACAAAAAAAAAAAAATACAAAAAATTGATTGCTTTAAAATTGTATTAAAACATTTGATTGAAAAAACATTACTGAAAAATATGAAATATCGTGAGAAATAAACAAATAAAACTCTAAAACATGTTTATTTGGAATAAATTCAAATGAAAATAAATACATGATTTTAAAATAATCAAAATAAAACACTTTCTTGAGGTGTTCCCCAAATTGCATACTACTCCATGCCATTTTGTAAAAAGTGTGAATAATGTGTTCACACTGAAAATTCCAAACAAACAAAAACAAGAACAAACTAAAAATTACCCTGGATGATGCACTTAAATATCCGTAAAAACGAAGTGTGTAATGTTTTACACTTCATGCACTCAACGGTCACAGTTTTGATTAGGTAGCAGAGGGGCAATTATTCAAAATAAAATAACCGTATATAATCCATACAATACATGGTTATGTGCTTAGAGCACAAGTACATAGTATATAAGTGCATAGTGAATAATGTGTCATTTGGGACGCAGCCTTTTTTTTGTTTTTTAGCTGCATATGATGTGACAAACTGACATTAGTGAACCATGAACATGCAAACTAGTTGCAGAATCATTAATTTTTTAAGATGACTTCAAGCAAATATTTTAGATTACAGAGGTCCAAACGAAAAATTTTTTGGAATCGCTAATCTAATACATTCTCAGAAATATGTACTACAGTGTGCATCAGCAGCATGTGAACACTCTCTCTCATTCTGTGTTCATGTTGTCGTGTTTTGAAACTACAGTTTGCACGCCGCCTTAAGGGACACAAACGCACCCCATAATGCACAGGGAAATGGAGCCGTTTCCATGGTAATTACCCAGACACCCAATGTGCTGCATCCTGATCTCTGCTGGATCTCATTTCTCTGTTTGTTTCCTCTTTTCAGTCCATGTCCTCCCGTCTTCCCTGCAGTCACTTTTTTTGGAGCGGTCAGTGTGTGAGATCTGAATAACCATGATCTTGTTTATACATTTATACATGTAACAGATGATGGAGAAGTGAAATAAAAAAAAATATGCATATAAACAACACTTTTGTTTTTGCCCCCATTTTTCATGAGCTGAACTCAAAGATCTAAGACTTTTTCTATGTACACAAAAGGCCCATTTTGCTCATATATTGTTCACAAATCTGTCTAAATCTGTGTTAGTGAGCACTTCTCCTTCGCATAGATAATTCACCCACCTCACAGGTGTGACATATCAAGATGCTGATTAGACAGCATGATTATTGCACAGGTGTGTCTTAGGCTGGACACAATAAAAGGTCACTCCAAAATGTGCAGTTTTATCACATAGCACAATGCCACATATATCGCAAGTTTTGAGGGAGTGTGCAATTGGCATACTGATTGCAGGAATGTCCACCAGAGCTGTTGCCCGTGAATGTTCATTTCTCTACCATAAGCTGACTCCAGAGGCGTTTCAGGGAATTTAGCAGGACATCCAACCGGCCTCACAACCACAGACCACGTGTAACCACACCAGCCCAGGACGTCCACATCCAGCATCTTCACCTCCAAGATCGTCTGAGACCAGCCACCCGGACAGCTGCTGCAACAATCGGTTTGCATAACCGAAGAATTTCAGAAATCGTCCCAGGGAAGCTCATCTGCATGCTTATCGTCCTCATCGGGGTCTCGACCTGACAGCAGTTTGTCATTGTAACCGACTTGAGCAGGTAAATGCTCCCATTTGATGGCGTCTGGCAATTTGGAGAGGTGTTCTCTTCACAGATGAATCATGGTTTTCACTATACAGGGCAGATGCCAGACAGCGTGTATGGCGTCGTGTGGGTGAGCGGTTTGCTGATGTCAAGCTTGTGGATCGAGTGGCCCATGGTGGCAATGGGGTTATGGTACGGGCAGGCGCATGTTCTGGACAACGAACACAGGTGCATTTTATTGATGGCATTTTGAATCCACAGAGATACCGTGACGAGATCCTGAGGCCCATTGTTGTGCCATTCATCCACGACCATCACCTCATGTTGCAAGGATCTGTACACAATTCCTGGAAGCTGAAAACATCCCAGTTCTTGCATGGCCAGCATACTCACCGGACATGTCACCCATTGAGCATGTTTGGGATGCTCTGGATCGGCGTATACGACAGCGTGTTCCAGTTCCTGCCAATATCCAGCAACTTCACACAGCCATTGAAGAGGAGTGGACCAACATTCCACAGGCCACAATCAACAACCTGATCAACTCTATGCGAAGGAGATGTGTTGTACTGTGTGAATGGTGGTCACACCAGATACTGACTGGTTTTCGGACCCCTCCCAGACCTTCTGTGTACATAGAAAAAGTGTTAGATCTTTGAGTTCAGCTCATGAAAAAATGGGGGCAAAAATAAGTGTTGTTTATAATTTAACCAAAATTATAAACACAACACTTATTTTTGCCCCCATTTTTTCATGAGCTGAACTCAAAGATCTAACACTTTGAAAGAGAGGGATCTAAGGTGTAGTAAAAGTGAGGTGTCATTTTCACTGACTTCCTTAAGCTTGCAGACTATGAAATGACCAATCAGAATCTGCCGGTCACCGTGACGACTGGAGTCTGTGGTACTGACATTCCTGACAGATGGACCTGGACACAACCAGTTTCATTTACTTTTTTTTAAATTTAACTTCAACTAATATACTAAAAATGTAATAAAATCTATATAGACATGGGGGAGGAAGAAAAAAAAAATAAATAAAAAAAAATCTAACACTAACTGAAAACAGTATAAATAAAATATGAACACCACCATAAACCACTGTCGGTATTTTTTTTTTTTTTTATAGCTTATGTTTATAATTTGTTTTCATTTGTGTTTTAAAGTTTCAGTAACTGTTTTTCAACTCATTTTAGTTTTCAGCTTTTTTTTTTTTAAAAATCCTCATTTACTTTAGTATCATAGGGCCCTATGAAATCAGTTTTTTACTTTTTATCTCAGTTAATGTTTATTTCAATTTCAATTTCTTTTTTTTTAATGTTTTAGTTAACTATAATAACCCTGCCACATACTTCTGGTCACTTTACATGTTGGTCAGGTGGTTTCTTCTCGTTTAAGTGGACGGATCGTGACCAGAATAATCTCTTATCAGGCTTTAACGCTGCATAGAAATAAATCTGTTTCCTCTCACAATTTAGATCATATATGACAGAATAATCCTGAACTGAACACATTTACTTCATGCCGAAGACACACATAATCAGACATGTCACTCAGCGCTCGTGTTTACGCTCCACCGCCTCGAGTTGCTCGTTTCTGATTCCACAAGCGTCCGGTCAGACAACACACAGCCAAACAAAGTCTGCATGTCAAAAGGCCTGTCCGGACCGATCCGCAGCGCTCGGATTAAAATGCCAGCGTGTGTTGGAGGTTCACGAGTTACAGCCCAGCACAAGATCAAACCAGAAACGACAACACTGTCAGACCCACATGTGAATGCACTGCATTAGAGGAATCGCAGCACTATAAAAATCAATCTACAATATAAATCGCTAGATGTTCATAACATCTGCAGGAGTTGTGTGGTGCAAATTTTGTGAGGAAAACGCTCAAATCAATAAATGCAAACTTTTACAAAAGCAAACCTGCTCGAATATGCAAACAGAAATACGAATATGCATAAGGAGGAGGGGTCTTGTAAACACACAGGGCTTCCTTTAAAATATAATTTTTACTACAAAATATACTGTATTGAATATAACATTTCATATTTAAAATGTAATAGTTTTAGAGGCAAAGAAAGTCATTTTCATGAAAGATTACAAAAAAAAAAAAAAAAAAAAAAAAAAGAAAAGAAAACATTTCTTAGGATATTAAAATTTACAAGAACATTATATAAAGCAAAGCAGCAACAAATATGTAACACTGAAATAACTTTGGAATAAAAAACCAACAAACTTAAAAATAAATCAGATATAAATAGATGACTTAAACATGCAGTGCTTGCTTTAATATGAAATTGAAATCATAAAATATAAAATTTAATCTAAAATCTATTTACTGTACAATACATTGGTAACACTTTACAACAAGGGTTCATTACTTAACATGAACTAAGCATGAACAATATTTTTGCAGCAAATCTCAGTTCATGCTAATTTCAGCATTTACTAATGCATTATTAAAATCACAGGTTATATTCGGTAACATTAGTCAATGCACTGAACTACCAAGTAACAACGAACAACTGTATTTTTTATTAACGGACAATAAATGTATTGTTCATTGTTTGTTCATGTTACAGTAATGCTATTAGTAAATGTAAATTGATTGTTTTCAGATTATAGTAGTCAACATTTGAAGTAAAAAATTGGAAAAAAAAAAAAAAGAATTTACTATAGAGAATTTTAACACACACACACACACACACACACACACACACACAGAGCTTAAAGTAATAAAATAAACAAACTAAGAATTAAACTGGAGAGAAACATTATGAACAGATTAAAAAAAAATAAATAAATAAAAATAACTATTTGCCAGTCAACATTTATTGTTTTC